>NC_039289.1:0-160000 GCF_003368295.1 Carassius auratus
TTTTATTTACAGTACATTTAGCAGACACTTTTATCCAAAGTGATTCAGTATTTAAATATTTTAAAAGATATTTATGGTTTTGTTACACTAGGCTCTAAATTGTAATTTGTGTAAATCATTCATAAAGAGTTTGTAAATCGTTCTGATGTATCCAACTAATGTTTATATTTGTTAGTCACTTTTACACAAGTTGTTTCGTTCGCTAAAAAAAATGGCAAATGTGACAACTTGCATAAATGACTCTTAACTTAATAAATTTGATTTCGATCGATTTGCATTATATCGATTCCACTTCAAATGTCTCGCTGGCTTTCCCCATCAGATAGTAAATGTCATTCTTAATTTTTTCCAGATAAATGAGTTTGTGGATGCTCGAGACCTAAACATGGGAGCCTGGTTTGAGGCGCAGATCATCAATGTGACAAAAACAACAAAGTCTTCGGATGAAGACGTAGGCACTGATGGAGAAGAGGAGATCATTTATCACGTCAAATACGAAGAGTGAGTTTAAATGTTAAGTTACTGTACATATCACATTAATCCTGACTGTGAATCTTCTTCTCCGATGCAAAAGAATCATGCATAATAATGGCAAGAAACGGCTTTTATATCGTGTCCTTGTGAGCTGAACACAAAAACACATATACAATGTTATCAGTGTAGTCTGAATTTAATATAATTAAATTAAATTGAGTTATTGGTTTGAAACAATGTAATTTACAACATCAACATTGAGAGAATATTTCTGCAAGTGAAATAGATTTTATAATGTAACTATACCCAAATTAATCTGCATCAAATATCTTAAATGAATCACTGCATCATGAATCAGTCCAAGTTGACTTTTCCCGCCATTGAAGTGTTTTTATTGAGTTAAACACTCAGACTGCCAATACACATCTTCTGTATGAGTACAAACCTCCCACACCAACAAAAACACAAGAACAGGAATAAAAAAAAAACAAAAAAACAAGCTATCTCGTATGTAAACGGATGCATATGAAAAAATTATACGATCATTAGCAGTAGACAGCATATAAATGTAAAATGCATAATGTTATGGAATAAAATGACTGTGCAAGCTTTGGAGGTGATGGAAGGGATTTACTGGATTTATGCTTTGATAATCATACTGAATATTATCCAGATGTATTTTTGATAAAAATTTGATTTTTCTCACTTTTTTTTGTTCAATTATACATTTTTATGAAACCTACCTATATTCAAGTGTTGATAAAGGAATGCTTTAAACTAGAATATATATTTTTTTGTTTTGTTTAGAAGTAGAGGCTTTGATCTTTATTGGTATGTTGCATATTCAGATATTCATACAGCAAAATATACTGTAGGTCATCAAATTCTTGTGAAAATCATCAAAATTGCTGACCACTTATGTTGGCGGGGAAAGATTCATTTTCAGTAAGATGTTTTTATGGCCTAATTTTAATGTTGAATCAACTTAAGCTTTTAAGTTTACTAACAACAGACATGTGTGACTTTGTTTTTCCAAACCCACTGAAATGATCTACAAAATACAGGGTTTTTCCCTCCAAATTTGAACTGATTTTATCATGTTGAACACCTGGATTCATCATTGAGCGCTTCATGCACCTGTTACCACCTCCAAGTTTCAGTCTTTCCTTTCATCTGCATCTTAAACCGTTCATCACAGACAGTCTGTTTGAGCATCCCACGCCAGTGACTGTTAATCGCGTGGGTTTGCTCTGTGCAGTTACCCTGAGAATGGCGTGGTGCAGCTGCACGGGAAAGATGTCCGTCCGCGAGCGCGCACCGTCTACCAATGGCACCAGCTGGAGCCGGGCATGATCGTGATGGTGAACTACAACCCTGATGAGCCCAAGGAGCGCGGCTACTGGTATGACGCCGAGATCCAGAGGACGAGGGAGAAGCGCACCCAACGTGAGGTTTACGGCAAGATCCTGCTCGGGTAGGCCAACATTTAGACTTTTAAAGGGATATTTCAACTAAAAGACAAATCTCTAATTTACTCAATCCTCCAGTTGTTCCAAATGAGCTTCTCTATTCTGTTGAACACAAAAGAAGATATTTTGAGAATTGTTGGTTACCAAACAGGTTACCAATTGTTGGTTACCAAACAATTGCAGTGTGTAAAATTTGCCGTTGAGAAAATAAGATATTTAAATGTCTTGCTGTTCGTTTTTATTAATTAACATTTTCTACAGAGATGCTGGTGATTCTCTCAATGACTGTCGCATCATGTTCGTAACCGAAATCTACAAGATCGATGAGCCGGGAAGTTTGGAGGGTCCAGGGGCCTCTTCTGACAGCCCTCTCAAGAGTGAGTCTGACTTTGTTTCGTTTCGAACCAACATTTACATTTTGCAGTATTCTGTCTCCGTATGTTGAGCGCAAACTATAAGGTACCTCGTTTTTGTTAAATCAGGGTCAAATGGACCCGAGTGCAAGGTCTGTAAAGACGACCCGAAGAAGAACTGCCGCATATGCAACTGTCACGTTTGTGGCGTGAAGCAGGATCCCGACAAACAGCTGTTGTGCGACGAATGCGACATGGCTTTTCACATGTACTGCCTGAACCCGCCGCTCTCCACCATCCCAGAAGACGAGGACTGGTAAACAAGCTTATCTTATAGTTCTATCCAAAGCAGCGACATCTCAACACTTGAGGGATTTGAACCAACAGCCTTCTGGTGACGTCAAAAAAACACACAAAGTTTCTCAAATTTATCTATGAACTTATGTATTTTAATTGTATAATGAAGAAAGTTTGCTATAGTTAACTTTTTTTGGTACCGTTTTGTTTACACTATTTAAAAATATTAAAGATATTTAAAACAATTACATAGGTTAGTGTAACAATCTTTAATATAATTTGTAAATTGCAGAATTTGTGTAATTCATTCTGAATCTGATGAAGACTGGTAAATTAATTCTGTTAAAATGACTAATTGGTCATTTAATACATCCTTCCAAAGTAACAAAATTGACTCTTGAGGGATTTGAATCAACAACCTTCTGGTGACAAAGTTTCTCAAATTTATCTACAAACTTAAATATTTGAATTTGATCCTGAAAGTTTGTTATAGTTGACATTTTCCATAAACCTTTTTTTTTTTTTTTTTTTTTGAAGATTAAGTATGTTTAAGATCTTTAAAACAATTATATAGCTTAGTGTAACCATCTGTAATATCATTGTAAATTGTACAATTTCTTTGAATCGCTTGAAAAAAACATTCTTCTGACGAAGACTGGTAAATTAGTTCTTCGTCACTAATTACTCATTTGATACATTTTTCCAAAATAACAATAAATTGACTCTTGAGGGATTTGAACCAACAACCTTCTGGTGACAAAGTTTCTCAAATTTATCTACAAACTTACATATTTGAATTGTATAATAAAGTTTGTTATAGTTTTTCTGTACAATTTGTTTTTCTACAATATTTTAAAATATTAAAGCTATGTAAAACAATTACATAGGTTAGTGTAACAATTTTTAATATAATTTGAAAATTGCTGAATTTGTGTAAATCTGTCATTAATTGCTCGTTTAATACGTTCTTCCAAAGTAACATTAAATTGAGTCTTAAGGGATTTGAACCAACAACAAAATTGTTAGCTTAAGCTCTGTTTTCATGCTCAATTGGTCTCTTTAGCTACAAACTTAAATATTTCAATTGTATCAAAGTGGACTACAGCATTGTACATAGATAAGACTTTGCATAGATTTGTTACACTAGGCTCTAAAATGGAATAAATAAAATTGTACAAAGTGTTTGTAAAAACATTTTCGGAACAAGGACTAGTAAACAAGTTCTGCATCACTAATTACTCATAATTTATTGAACATGTTCATCCAAAGCAACAATAAATACTCTTTAGGGATTTTAAACAACTGTCGAAATCAAACTTGTTAGCTTTAGCTGTGGTTTCATGCTTAAAGTTTGTATAAATGTATCTACAAACGTAATTGTTATAATTGTATAATGAAGAAAATGTATTCGTTAATTAACACTTATAAAGTTGTTTGTACAATATTTTAATATATTTGCAATAATTATGTTAAACTAAGTTTTAAAATTCACGTTCATAAAATAATTGAAGATTTCTCCGTAATCAGTTAATTACTCATCATTTATCCAATATATTTATCCAAAGCAACAAAAAATCGACATTTGCGGGATTTGAACCAAAAAACTTCTGCCAAAATCAAACAACTGTTAGCTTTTGCTCTTGTTTTCATGTTTGCAAGGGTTCTCAAATTTATCTACCAACTTAATTTAATTATTTAATGAAGAAAGACAACTTTATGCAATATTTAAATATTAAGTATTTAAAACTATTAAATAGTTTGGTGTAACTATCATTTGTAAATTGATGAATTTAAAAAAACACCAATAAAGTGTTCATAAAACAAAACTATTCTTGTTACGATTTCTTCACTTATTACTTGTCTTTTATCTTATACGTTCATTCAAAGCAACATTAAATCAACTTTTTAAAACAAATTTGAACCAATAATCTTCTGGCAAAATAAATGTGCAAAATGTTTGTAAAAAAAAGAAAAGAAAAGTTTTTGCCTTCATTTAATTGCTCATTAAGCCATTGTGCAAATTGTTTGACCAAATTAAGCATAAAAAATAAATACATTTAAACCTGTCGATTCCACCATACATGTCTTTTTTCGCAGGTATTGTCCTGAATGCCGTAACGATGCCAGCGAAGTTGTTCTAGCAGGAGAGAAGCTGAAGGAAAGCAAGAAGAAGGCCAAGATGGCGTCGGCGAGCTCGTCCAGTCAGAGGGACTGGGGGAAGGTGTGTTTCAGACGGACGAATGCTCAAAAACAGGGGTGGGATTGGTTCACATGAAGCGTTTATGAAACTGGTGTTGTGTTTTGCAGGGTATGGCGTGTGTCGGCCGCACTAAACAGTGCACCATCGTTCCCTCCAACCATTACGGCCCTGTTCCTGGAGTCCCAGTGGGAACGCTGTGGAAATTCAGAGTACAGGTGGGCATCTCTAATCCACTCGAGTTTATCCTGTTTATGGTCACAAACCTCAGAAAGGATGTGACCCTGGACCACAAAACCAGTAATGAGGGTCAATTGTTTTTGTAAATTGAGATTTATACATGACATGAAAGCTGAATAAATCATCTTTCCATTGATGTTTGGTTTGTTATGAGGACGATATTTGGCCGAGGAGATGCAACTGTTTGAAAATGGAATCTGAGGGAGCAAAAAAATAAATATAAAACACTGAGAAAGTTGCCTTTGAAGTTGTACTAATCCAAACTTAAGTTTTGATGTATTTATGATAGGAAATTCACAATATATCTTCATGTAACATGATCTTAATTTAATATCCTAATGATTTTTGGCATAAAAGAAAAATCTAGGATTTAATGTATTTTTGACTATTTCTACAAATATAGAAGAGACTTAAAACTGGTTTTGTGCTTCAGGGTCATGTTATTTTTTTTCCACTTATAGCTTCCATTTATTATTTTAATAATGGAGTAAAAATAGTCAATTTATACAGGGCTCGACATTAAGCTTTGACATGTTCTTGTCCGCCTTTGTAAAGGACAATATTTTCCTAACCTGATTAAATGTACGCGTCACCATTTACGTCAAATTCTTAAATTTGATGGGATCCTATTATGCTCTTTTACAAGGTCTTGATTTTTTTTTTGTGGGGTGTACTAGAACATGCTATCATACTCGTTTGTTCAGAAACACATAATTTTTTTACATATTTTACATTATTACAACAACGGAAAATATGCGTTGTAGTTTTTGTAAAGTGGAGCAAAAATGATCAGTAATGTCTAAAATGGAAGTCCGTTAGTTGTATAAACTCAGTATCACATTTGCATTCGTGCTGAATGCCTGGAAAACATGAGTCTTAGTCGTGTGATTTTTACATATGTTATATAGAATATTTATCTTTTTTTGTTTATTTTTTTTAATAGTGTTGATTTCTCCGTGAGAAAGCTGCACGAGCCTCAACTGACTCGACCTTGATACTGTCAATACATAATCTGTTATTAGTCACCGTTTACACTGAAAATAATAAAATCTGAATCATTCGGCCAAAGTTTTGGCGCTGCCCTAGTTATTGTTTGTTATTAAAATTTTAATCCGGTTTCTTGTCTGGTCGGGCAAATAAAATTCCTTCACTTGCCCCTTCACAAAATCCACTTGGACAAGCGTTAATGTCGAGGCTGTATAAGTGTGTTAATATATAGGTTTAAAGTTTTCTGCAAAGTTCCCCTTTCTGTTAAGCACATTTTATTTGACTGTCCAGCTTTTAATGTACAGAGAAAGCTCTTTTTGCAATAAAGATGCAATAAGTGTTTTTTTTATTTTATTTTTTTATTATTTATTTTATTTTTATTGTATTTTTTAGAATTGTAAAATTTTGGCAGGAAAAGTTTACAAATTATCATGTTAATTTAAAAAATCTTTTTTTTTTTTTTTTTATAAATTATTTGTTTATGTGTTTTTTTTTTTTTTTTTTTTTTTTTTTTTATGGTATTTGCCACAAAAATAGCCTTTGATGCTGACATAATATATGCGTATATATATATTTGTGTAAGCCCGTTTCAATTATTAGTACTAGTTTTAAGGATTAGTTTTATTTAAAAAATTTAAAAAAAATTTAAATATAATTTCCATTATTAGTTAAATAACGGAATACAAAAATGCAAAATAAAATAAAAAATAAATTTCTCTCATCTAAATGATGCATTTCTACAAACTTAACAATTAGCTTTCATTTATTAATTAACTAATCATTTATTATACAATTCAAGTTTAGTTTATAAATATGTTTGAAACAATTACAGTGTTTGTTACAAATTTCTGTAAAATTGTATAATTACCAAGCTAATCGTTTATTTGATCACCGTTTTATCAAATGTAAACGATGCTACATATTTAATATAGTTAAACTTTCAAACTGACTTTTTTTTTTTATTCGCAAATGTACTTATTTGAATGTTCACTTATTTAAAACGATATAGACTTAAATGTCTCTTAAGTTCTCTAACGCCGCACTTATAATTCAGTAGTTAAACATTGAAAATGTTTTCATTAGTCTGTCGAAAGGTGAGTGTGAGTCCTGTTTTTTCCTGATTGTCCTGAATGGAGATGAACGTGATCTTGTTGTGTTTCTGACGCTCAGGTGAGTGAGTCTGGCATTCACAGGCCTCACGTCGCTGGGATTCACGGCAGAAGTAATGACGGCGCTTATTCACTGGTTCTTGCCGGAGGATATGAAGACGATGTGGTACGTCTGTAGATTCTCGCCCCAAACCGTCCTTTGAGAAGTTCTTCGTCTGTTCACTTGTGACTCTTGTCTTTATCAGGACGATGGTAAGGAGTTCACCTACACGGGCTCCGGGGGTCGCGACCTCTCAGGAAACAAGCGGACGGCCGAGCAGTCCTGCGATCAGAAGCTCACCAACATGAACAGGTGCGAGAGAGCAGCCGAAAAACTTACGAGATGCCATGATAAACCAGTGTTCAGATAGAAATGCAATATAAAATCTGGATTATTAATAGTAATAGTGATAGTTACACTGAACAATGCAAAACAATGAAATTATTTTTTATATTTAATAATGAACACCATTTTAATTAATTTATTTTTAATTATTTTTTAAATTTATATTTTCCATTATTTTTGTCAAAGACTTCGGTAAGTCTTCGTACCAAGTCGGTACCAAAACTAAAAATTATAACGTTACCGTGCCAGGTTTTCTTAAAGGGATACTCCACCCCAAAATGAAAATTTAGTCATTAATCACTTACCCCCATGTCGGTCCAATCCCATTATAGCTTTGTTCGTCTTCGGAACACAATTTAAGATATTTTGGATGAAAACCGGGAGGCTTGTGACTCCCATTGACTGCCAAGTAAATAACAATGTCAAGGTTATTATTATTATTTTTTATAAATCATAGATACCCTAAAAAGTACTTGTTTTATTATAAAATGTATTATAAATTATACAATTTAGATTGTTTAATTATAGTTTCCATTATTATTAGTTTAAATAAATTTTTAAATTATTAGTTTAATAGTTAATAATACTAGATTTTTGATCATGGAAAACCCTAAAAAGTATTCGTTTTATAATTAAAAAGGATAAACAAGTAAAAATAAGTTTTAACATTTAATAACGGACACAATTAATTGAATTATAACTTTAATAATGTATCAAAGTTCAATATTCAGATTATTATTTATTTTTTATTATATTACAGTGATATACACTGAACCAAAGAAAACAATTTGTTATAAAGTAATTAGAAAAAACAAACACTTGAACTGAATTCTTTTATATTGTATAAAACATTCACATTTATTTTTACCATCATTAATATGATTGTTATTTAACCTATTTATTATATTCATAGTCTGAGTGACGCAAACTAAGGTTAGACACATTTGAAAATGCAGTAAGATCTCATCCAAATGAAGCGTGTTTTTAACACATTTAATAACGTAGTTGGATCATGGCTTTTAAATCGTGCGGAATTATTAGTAAATATAGTGCTTTATACAAAGCTGCTTTTTAGAAATAATCTGGAAAATAAGTGTTAAAGATTTAATGAATATTGCATCAAAAGTGGACAAAAATTGGATAGATTTTGTGTGCATTCTCCTGTTTTTAAGTCTTTATAGTTGTTGTTGTTTGTAGGGCTCTTGCTCTGAACTGCAACGCAGCGGTGAACGAGAAGGAAGGAGCCGAGGCCAAAGACTGGAAGGCTGGGAAACCCGTGAGAGTCGTGCGCAGCTCTAAAGGACGCAAACACAGCAAGTTCTGTCCTGAAGACGGCAACCGATACGACGGCATTTACAAGGCGAGCGATTCCTGGTGTTTTGAGCATGATGGGTTTTCACAGGGTTTCTGTGTGTATTAAACCGCTCTTAAAGCCTTAATGCACCCTTCCACAGATTAAACAATTTTAAAAGGTCTTAAATCAGAGCAGGAAGTTTTTTAAATTTACATTTTGCACTGCAAAAAAAACATCTCATTTATTTTTTTTTAAACTAAAACAAACATTAAAATTGATCAGCAAATAAAAACTAATTCAGATTTTTAATAATCTATAATATTGTAATACTCTAAGTTTTTAGCTTTGAGGTGTTGCTAATAACTCTTTTGGACAACATGATGGATCCTGTAACTTATTCCTTATCATCTTTAGTTGGTCTTAAAAGGGTCTTTTAAAGTCTTAAATAATACTGCAGAAATCTTTAACTAATCAGTGTGTTTATTAGGTGGTTAAGTACTGGCCAGAGAAAGGCAAGTCCGGCTTCCTCGTTTGGAGATATTTGCTGAAACGCAACGATGATGAACCTGCTCCATGGACCCGTGACGGAAAAGAGCGCGTTAAGAAACTGGGTCTCAGCATGCAGGTAAAGTCTGCCTGATTTCACTCACATTACACACCTAAATAGTTATTTCCTCACGAGATCTGTGCGCTAATCCTCATTCCCCTGTGCTTCAGTATCCAGAAGGTTATCTGGAAGCCGTGGCTGCGAAAGAGAAGGAGAAAGAGAACAAAAACGACGAAGACGTTGAGGAAACGCCCACCAAAGGCAAGAGGAAGAGGAAATCCCAAACCGGTAGGTGAAAACATCTTAGTTTGATAAAGAGTAGGGATGCACGATATATCGGCCACCATATCGGTATCGGTCGATAAATGCTCAAATTTCTGTTATCAGTATTGGCCCGGTAAGAAAATTTGGCCGATATCTTAAAGGCGATAAATAATGCATTATTTCCTTCAGAAACACTTGACTTGAGATGACTTGTTTGCACTATTAATGCATTATTTTATTTTTTTGTTAGAATTTTTATGATGAAATTTGGTAATGGGAGAGTGAAACTATTTTTTTAAATGTACACTGTTCAAACTAGGCTGCTTTGGGATGTGGCTTTTAATGATGAGACCTTTTTTTATAATCGGGCTCTTAGAAAGTACATAAAAATTTGGATATATGTTTATCGGCCAACTTATCGGTTATCGGCTTTCAAATAAAAATATCGGTAATCGGTATCGGCCAAAATTTTATATCAATGGATCCCTAATAAAGACTAAACACAATGACAACTCCGGGTTATGTCTGTAAGCCTCACTTTTCTCTAACGTAGTGGATGAGAAGAGCTCTCCGGCCAAAAGCACGCCTAAGATGAAGAAAGTGGAGGCCTACAAACTGAGCAAAGAGCAGAAGTCCTTGATCAAAGAGGATGAGCTCAACAAGAAGCTGTGGGATGAAGCCATGCAGTCTCTCAACCTCGGACCTGTACGTACACACCAGAGTCTTGTGATTTAAAGTGCTTTCTGAGGATGATTGTCGGTATAATGTGTTTGTCACACTTTAGCGCTTCATCAACAAAGTGGAGGAGGTTTTCCTATGCATCTGCTGCCAAGAAGTCGTCTTCCAGCCCATCACCACAGAATGCCAACACAACGTCTGCAGGGTAAGAGAAAAAACCACAAACAAACTTGTGTTATATTGCAATAATGGACTTTAGAGTGGACTATAGAAAGCTATTCAGTTTTCTTTTGAATGCATGGAATTCCTTGAAATTCTGAATAAATACATAAAATACATGTATTTCAGTTGCCTTTTATTTAGTCATTAATTTTAATTTAAGTTTATTTACTTGCATTATTAATTAAAATACAATTTATTTTAAATATACTTTGTATTTTAGTTCTTCGTTTTAATCATAGTTTTGTTGGTCATTTTTAATTTTGCTTTAGTTGCATTTTAGCTGCTAATTTTTTAATTATATTTTGTTTCACATAATTTAATGTATTTTAGTTTTAATTCTGCTTTATAAATTCTTTAACTATACTCCATCTTATTTATTTAAAAATTTTCTTTAGTAAACGTTATATTTTAGCTATTATATAAAATGTAATTATGCTATATTTCAATCACTTTTTATGTATAGTATTTAAATATACTTTCGTAGTTTAGTTATTTGAATAAATTTATTTTAATTGTACTTAACATTTTAGTTATGTAAAAAAAATATATTTTATTTATTTATTATTACTGTTTAATAAGTAATTTTTATATACTGTTATTTTATTTTTATACTATTTTAATATGTATTTATTTTGATCCTAATTATATTTTGGTTTTAATTGTACCATTTTAATATTTTAATTATACTTTTTGTTATTTTTTTATGTAATTTCATCACAGGCCTGTAAAAAAAAAAAAGTATTATAAATTAAATTCAAAATTAAAACAATTTAATTTATTTTCAAAATGTGAGTGCGATCTCTGAAATGTATAAAAACTGAATTTTCTTGATGTTGTACTTCTATCACTATCACATTAGCATCAAAATAAATATGTCTGCTTTTGGGGTTTATGACAACAAATGAGGGTTTCAGATCTTCATTACATATGTGCTAGTTTGTAAGTTTATGAATAAGACATTAATGATTTTCTTCTTGCAGGAATGCCTTCAGCGGTCTTTCAAAGCAGAGGTCTACACCTGTCCGGCTTGCCGACATGATTTGGGCAAAAACTACCAAATGACGGTGAACAAATCTCTCCAAGCCATTCTCACCCAGCTCTTCCCCGGATACAGCAGCGGGCGGTGTTGACACTGATATCGGTGGGACAGAATTCAACGAATGAAACATGGATTTAATTTTTTATATATATTTAACAAATACATCAGGTTTTTTTAAGATCGATGGAAACGCCTCTACCTTGATTGAACACCGCTACTTGATTTGGCCCTGTTTGGTGATTTGCCTCTATCTAGCCACTCGACTTCTATACGTTGTTGTTGTTATTTCTTCCGAATTGTGATCATCTTATTTACGAGTAAAATTATTCTAGTCGTGTTTTAGCTAGAGCCACTTCAAGTGACGTATCATTGCCTCCTTGTACCCATCACCAGCACAATGAACCATAGCTATGCACAATTAAAATGTACAGTTAAAAATGAGATGATTTATACGAAAACGCTGGCTTTAGAATCCCGTTTAAAACGATTCCATTGCTTTATAAAAGCATTTTACATTTTTACTGTTCCATCATTACCGCTATTGGAATTCAACGGACGTCAATATCCCAATTTGTTTTTGTTTTTTTTGCCATTTGATGTTAACAAGCTTTTGAACGAATGTTATTAAGGATGGTGCTGTAGCAGTAGCATTTTACCATTGTTAGCATTAACTACATTTAAATGAACTATCTATGCACCATTATGTTCAATTTTATCACAAGCGGTAATTTGTCATTACGA
Organism: Carassius auratus; assembly: GCF_003368295.1. Taxonomy (NCBI): domain Eukaryota; kingdom Metazoa; phylum Chordata; class Actinopteri; order Cypriniformes; family Cyprinidae; genus Carassius; species Carassius auratus. The sequence goes on from NC_039289.1 coordinate 12,297, forward strand.
TGATTTATCCAAAAGCACTGGCTCTAGAATCCTGTTAAAACGGTCCCATTGCGTTATGATCAGTGCTATGATGTTTGATATTTGTACCACCGTTTATGCTAACTAAATGTAGATGAAATTAGCTATGCACTATTTTTATAACTTTTTCACCATACATGATGTTTACAAACTTTTGTGCAAATGTTAAGCTCTGTAAGTGCCGTAGCAGTTCGTTAGCGTTAACTAAATTCAATTTAACTATCTATGAGCGATTACAATTTTGGCTAATGTTTTTTTGCAAGCAATAATTTGAGATTATGATGCTTTGTTAACTCTGTTAAAATGATCCAGTTGTGCATGATCTGTGCATTTGATGTTTGTACTGTACCTTCGTTAGTGCTAACAAAGTTTAAACAAACTTTACTGTTTGATTTTCGCAACACTAATATCCCAACAGGTTTTTCCATCCTTTGTCGTTAACAAGCCTTCATATTAACATCCATGAGTTTAAGTTGCTGTAACAGTAATGTTTTTACTGTACCATTGTTAACTAAATTTAAATGAACTAGCTATGCACTATGAAGATGTTTGCAACGTTAATCTTTCAATTTTATTTTGGCCAGCGTTTTTTTTTGTCATGATCATAACAAACCTTTGTGCAAATGCTATTAAGATCCGTGAATTTAAGGTTTTGTAGCTTTACTGGCGCACATTTTTTTTTTTTACAATTTGGCTTTATTAAATATTTTATCGTACTGTCTTTATTGGTAGCTAACTATATTTAATCTAGAAATTGATTTTATTGGTAACAAACTAATTTTTATTTAAAAATTTATTCATTTGAACCTATTTGTAATTTACATGGTCAAAAAACAATTAATGAACTAGCTATGCACTATGAAGATGTTTGCAACGTTAATTTTTCAACTTTTTTTTTCCAGCAGTTTTTTGTCATTTATGATGTTAAGAAGCTTTTTGTATTAAAATCCGTGAATTTAAGGTTTTGTAGCTTTACTAGCGCACAAACCGCTTACATTTTGACTTTATTTAATCTTTTATCGTACTGTCTTTATTGGTAACTAACTAAATTTAATCTAAAAATAGATTTGTTTTAACCTAATAGTAATTTCCGTAAAAAGTCAAAATGTACATGAACTAGCTATGCACTATAAAACTGTTTGCAACATTAATCGTTCTTTTTTGGCCAGCAGTTTTTCGTCATTCATGATGTTAACAAGCCTTTGTAAAAAATGCTATCAAAATCCGTGAATTTAAGGTGCTGTAGCTTTACTAGCGCACAAAATTTACATTTTGGCTTTATTTAATCGTTTATAGAACTGTCTTTATTGGTAATTATCTAAATTTAATCCAAAAATTATTAATTTTAACCTAGTAGTAATTTACGTAAAAACTCAGCGTGCATTGAAATATTTTTTTTTTTCATCCATTTTGATAAGTTTGACTAAATTTTAATAACCTCTGAAATTAATAGATATTATCCCTGTATTTTCAGTTTTGTTTATTTGCTTCGCTGTTTAACTGCTGTATGTGCTTTAGAAAAGGTGTTTTTTTGTTTGTTTTTTTTCTCACTAACTTCTGCCGTTACGCAAACAGTGGTCATGCGTATAAAACCAGCCCGCGATCTGCATTTCAGGTGATGTTTTAAATCGATCCCCGAACAGGTTTTAAGCGTTCCTGCTCTGCCTTGACTTGTTGAAGGTTTGAGGTAAATCCTTGAAGCGTTTTCCGCACAAACTCCAACAGTTTCTCATTCAGGAAGTATTTAATTGCATTGTCTTTTTCGCCTGTTGACGTTCTTTGCTTTTTGTGAGTTATAGAATTTGCTAAATAAAATGCCTAAGGCTGCAGATAATTACGTATTTTTGTTTCCTTAGCTATACCTCAATTATTTCTAATATTTGAGTAGACTGGAGCTGTATATTCTCAAATTTTAAATTGTATATTTTTAGCACTTGTATTTTGCGTTTTTATGTAGTGTTTGGTGCATAGCTATTTTCTTGCACTGGGGTGAGTGATATATTTTTCAATAAACTGCATTGAACTTTTATATAAAGTAAAACCTGTGTGTCCTTTCTTACTTGTAAAATGCTCTATGCGTATATCCACTTTATTTTGGAATAAAAAGCCAGCAGGTTAGCTGCTATAGACATTATAATGGTTCAGAAAAAACAAATGCGCAACCTTCTTTAGAATTGAACTTTCGGGTTTGCCTAAGTTTTATGGTGTAGCTGCTGTTGAAGAGAAATTTGTGGATTCATTTTTCAAATGAGTACGACCTTACCTTTTAAACTGTGGAAATACAACGTGAAGGGGCGGGGCTTGGAGGGGCGAGTCTAAAGAATAGAGCACCGTGATCGTTATAATTAATAGAAATACTATTTTGGCACAATTAAGCAAAATAATGGACCGTTTTTATTTAGAAATATAACTTCTATAAACACAGAATAAGGAGGGTACCTCTCAATGTTTTTCAAGATTTAAGTGAGTTAAGTTTTACTCATAGCAAAGATTTGATAAGTTATTCTAAAGCTGCGATTAAATTTGATAACCCCGAAGGCCTTTTTATGAAACCATTATTATATCTCTTAAACCACATAGACGTTTTCTTCCTTCAAAGCTTAATTTAATTCTGAAAGAAAACCTAGATGTATAAAAAGATGGTTAGATGGTCTGCTATTTTTTGTGTATGTGTTCATTGAACATATTTCCACGTCGTTTAAATGGAAGCTTTTCTTATATCTGTAACGTATTTAGCTGAAAACATGCTTAAAACGGGAAGAATCTGGGATATAAACCATATATGGCATATTCCATCAAACGCTGACGTAGAATCAAGTATGTCATACCGGAAAAAAACACTACTATTACGTGATTTCCGTGATCGTATAATGCACAAACTTAACGCGAAAGGACGGTTGAGCTGTCAATCGAACGCGCCAGCCAATGGGAGGTTACGCTTTGGTACGATCCAGCCAATCACTGTACACGTCTCGCTGCAGTGGGCGGAGACGTGGCCCAGCGCTGCCGTAACACTAACGAGCCTTAGGAATCCCCCCCAAAAAAGGACAGAATCTTGAAGAAAACAACGAAAAAGGAGCAAAAAACGAACCAGAGCAGGAGGTAAGGCGATGTATACGATCTATATAGCGCTTTAGGGTCGAGTTCGCGGACACTGGAAGGGATTTTATCGTTATGTTGGATGTTCGAGAGCAGCTGTGTTGATATGCTTGTCAAATCAGCAGCTGATACGCTTCTAGTGAGAAATATTAGCACACTAAAGCATTTGCATGTGAATACAGGCGTGCATTCGATGCAAAAGTCACCGTGTGCGATGTATATGCATTGCTTCAATAGTTTCGCTTGTGATTTTTCATGCATTTCGCTTTAGTAGCCATGATGCATTCTGCTGTAGGCTGCACACATAAACAAAGAGGCCATTTAAACCTCCATCTCTCATGCTGTTTGAACTTGAGCTGATCACCAGGAGTTTGACATGCATTTTGCATCGATTGGTTATTTCTTTGATGCATGAATGCTCTTTATGGTTAAGCATCAAGCATAGTGTTAATATTCAACAAACTACAAAGTTTTAAGCTATGAAGACATACTTGAGATGAATTTTGCGTACAGTTGCTGATTATTTATTGCATTCTTGCATATTGACGTTGACACATATTTTAATATCTAATCAAATGAAATATAAATTATGCATTTAACATGTAGCTATGGATTTTTTTTTATGTACTTATTTTTTTCCTTATAAAGGATCATCCAAAATGCCTGTCTGCTTGGTTTGTGTGAGAGCTGGGATGAATTTTCAAGTAGTTATTGATTATTTTGTTCATGAATGCTAAATCTTTTAAGGTACAGAACAGGTTATTGTGTAGTTATTAAAATATAATTTAAACATTACATGGTGATTTAATGTTTTCATTGTCAGACATAGCATGAAATCAGTTTTTTTTGCACTTCTGCTTGGTTTGTACAACTTCTGTTTCCAAGAAGTGACAGGAAGAGGGGAAAACGAATATACTGCTTGTTTGTATTTGATTTCTGGCTGTTTTTGGTGATATAATCACTTATTAATAGTCCCTTTTCTTTGTTTTTCCATGCCGTTTAAATAATAATACCTTGAGTCACTTAATTTAAATCTGCGCTCCTTCATGACATGTGTTTTTTGCATGAGGAAATAACATGCAAAACATCATGGCTGCCAGACTCTTTGATAGCTAGTTAACTATTCTGTGTATTTCAGATATTTTCAGTTTAGTTTGAATTTAGTGAGCCATTTTATTATTTTAGCATGGTTTTCAACTTCATTGTTTATAAAATGTATTTATACCCCTATTAATTTTAAATTTGTAGTGCTTTAAAATAGAATCTTTGTTTAAAAATGTGCTTTGAGATAATCGTTCCATTTGTTTAAACATTCTAATTCACCCCAGTGCACATTATTTGATCTTAAAACATTAATATAAAACACAAACTTTATAGTCATAGACAAGCTAATGTTCATCAACGACCAACTATCATTTATAATTGACTGAACTGAAGAAAAAATTTGCAGAGATTAGTTTTACATTTGTAATTAAAATTGTAATATCTTTTCTGGTATTTGTATTTCTGTTTGTAAGAACTTGACATAAATAAATGTATTTATACTTTCATATGTTGGGTTGCAACTAATGCTATACATAATAAATATATACAGTAGAGGTCGACCGATATTTAATTTTGCCGATACTAATAGCTAATTTGGACCACACTGGCCGATACCGATTAAATAACCGATAATTTTTAAACTGGATACTGAACAAAAACTAAAATAGTGCTTTATTTACAAAAAAAGAAAAAACAGTACTTAACCATACTAATAGTAGTAGTAGTAATAATAAAAGTAGAGGTCGACCAATGTATCGGTTTTGCCGATTAATTGACACCGATAATTGATTGCTGGAACAATCAGTTATCTGCAAAAATAGTTTTCCGGCATGGATTTTTGCAGATAACCGATTGTTCCAGCAATAAACTATTGGTGCCGAACTGCCGATTAATCGGCAAAACCGATACATCGGTCGACCTCTAATACACAGTACACAAACATATATCATGCAAACAAAAACGTATTTTGGAAGCGATTTAATCGCAATTAATCTTTTGCAACACTATTTTTGAATTTCTGTCTTTGAGGACCTGAAATAAATACACTTTCTCAAATAACTGATATAAATTGTATCTTGAAATATTAATATATTTAAAATAGGAACATCAATGACCAACTATCATTTATAATTGACTGAACTAAAGAAAAAATGTACACATACTAGTTTTAAATTTGTAATTCGTTTTTAACCGTTCAGGCTTCTTTTCAGAAATTTGTATTTCTGTCTGTAAGAACTTGACATAAATAAACTTATTTAAATCATATAAATTGAAACCTAAAATATTTGTTATAAAATAAAATGTTTAAAGTTATTTGTAAATTACCAACTATAATGTATGATGAGTGAATTTGATTTGATAAAATAAAGGTTAGTTTCATACTTGTTAATAATAATAATAAGTTTGTTTTGTTTACTTAGTTCATCTCAGGCTTAATTTTTAAATGTTTGTGTTTCTGTCTTTAAGGACCTGAAATAAATAAAGAAGTCTCTTATTAAGGCTGCATTTATTTGATCAAAAATAAAGAAAAGAAACGTTTTTTTATTCAAAATATCTCTTCTTATCAATTTAACACTAATTTGCCGCAGAAGTTTTAATTTTCAAATAAATAAAAAATAAAAAAAAATCACTGACCCCAGACTTGATTGTTAGAAAAGATTTCTATTTTTACTTTTAACTTTTTATTAATCAGAAAAAAGCATCACAGGTTCCAGTAATATATTAAGCAGCACAACATTTTCAACACTGATAATAAATCATCATTTCAGAATGATTTCTGAAGATTATGTGACACTGATGACTGCAGTAATGATGCTGAAAATACAGCTGCACATCACAGAAATATAACGTTATTTTACATCATCATAATTCTGTATTTCGCAATATAAATTTTTTTCCCTGTATTTTTAATCAAATAAATGCAGGCTTGATGAGCAGAAGAGACTTCTTGAAAAACATAAAAAATCCGACTGGTAGTATAAATTAAAACCTGCCTATATGATCAAGTTAGAAAATCAATATTTTACAGTAAACAATTATTCCAAAATTTGTAATCAGCATTTTTATTTCCCCTCAGATTTTCCTCTTAATGGTTGTAATTATTTGTAATAGTGGTGTGTTTATTAATTGGTGGTGTTTTTGTATTTGCGTCCACAGCTTTAGCTGACCTGCAGTCATGGACCCCTCTTTACCTCCAGACCCGAACCCAGAGCCAGAACCGGCTCCAGATGTCACTCCACAAGCAGACGCCGCTCACGGGTCACCTGTCCAACCCACCCCGGACTCAAACCCACAGCCTTCCCAGGAACTGCTTTCAGATCCGACCCTAGAACCGTCTGAAGAACCCACCCTGAACCCAGAAATAAAGCTAGAGCCATCAGCACCAGAACTCACACCAGAGGCACCGGCCCCAGAACCGGCCCCGGGCCCCCCTCCAGCGGCCAACTCCTACAAGATCATGACTTTCAGACCCACCATGGAGGAGTTCAAGGACTTTGGGAAGTACATTGCTTACATCGAGACCCAAGGAGCTCATCGAGCTGGTCTGGCAAAGGTATCGTGTGGAAGTTCGAGTTACATTTAAATTTTAAATTAAATGGAATTTTGATTGAAGTTAAATTTAAATTACACGAAAAGGACTACATTAAAATCTAAAAGTAAAGTTTATTCATTTGTAGGTATCATGAATAACAATAAAAATAAATCAATTTCCTTGATTTATGTGTGTACATATAATAAAAATAATATTTTGTACATTTTTGTATTTAAGGACCTGACTTTTTCATATGTACATCCATATAAATTTAACCCTAATGTATTGATGTTGGAAATTAAAAAAATATGTAAAAACATAAAAAAATAGTGTTTATAGAAGAATATTTACTTTTTTTAAATGTTTTTTATTTTTATTTTTATCTAACATATTTTGTCCAGGCTCATTATTAAATTAACAATTACATACAATTGCAATACATACTTTTTTACAGCACTTATTAATCTTAACATTAAAATAGTCACAAAATGTAAGTTTACTCATTTGCTTTAAATTATGTGTACTTGTATTAGCTTTATATCAATATTAATGTTTTAATGTTAAATAATAATTTTTATATGTGACTTATTTTCTCCAAACTCATTAATCACCATTAAAATGAGCAAATTCACAGTAAATTACAATACATAATACTTTTATGTCTTTTATTGATCTAAATGAAAATAATCACTAAACTTAGCAGCTTTCTTACTTTTTTTCATTAAGTTATATGTGAGTTATATCATTAAACAACAATAGTTCTTTTTCAAATGTTAAAAACTTTAGATCTGTTTTTTTTTCTTTAGACTTTCTCTAATTAAAATAAAGAAATGCACATAAAATTCCAACTCTTATGACTTTTACAGCATTTACTTATCTTAGCTAATGTTCATTTCTACATATCATAATACATTTTTAAAATTTCAAGTTGTATAAATTCATTAATCATTAATGTTTTATGAACAAACAGAAATTAAATACAGTAATATATCTATATAGATTAATATTTACCTTGAATCAATTCTGTAAATGCATTTTTTTTATATCTTCTGAATGCTAAGATCAGAAGTCAGTTTTGTTTTCTAAGCATTTGAACAAAAATGCAATGAAAAATGCTTGTCAATTATCTAACTGAACGGTTATTTTCTCGCTCAGGTTATTCCACCGAAGGAGTGGAAGCCGCGGAGTTCCTATGAGACCATTGAAGAGATGGTCATTCCCGCTCCCATCATGCAAGTGGTGACCGGCCAATCAGGACTCTTCACTCAATACAACATCCAGAAGAAGTCCATGACGGTCGGAGAATATCGCAAACTGGCCAATAGTAAAAAGTACGCTTTGTTTGATCAAATCCAATTTTTATTATGCCTACAATGTGGTTTCTTTATAAAGTTGACCTGTCTTATCTGGACATTTATGTCAATAATGTGACTACATTTTGTTATTTTCTCAAAAAGAGTGAATGAATGGTGAAGTACCCAATTTTTTAAGTTTTTTTTTTTTTTTAAATAGATCTCTTCTCCTGACCAAACCAGCATTTATTTGATCCAAAATAAGTAAAATTGTGAAATATTTTTACTATTTAAAATAGCTGCTTTCTTTTTGAATATATTTTAAAATGTAATTTATTCCAGTGATGCGAAGCTGTATTTTCAGCATCATTACTGTAATCTTCAGTGTCACACAATCCTTCAGAAATCATTATTTTATGCTGATTTGCTGTTCAAGAAACATTTATGTTATCATCATTGTTGAAAACAATAGATTTTAATTTAAAGATTTTTTTGATGAATATAAATTTCAGAAGAACAGCTTTTATCTGAAATAGAAATCTTTTGTATCATTATAAAAAAAAATCAATTTAAAATATCCTTGCTAAATAAAACTATTAATTTGTATAATTTCTTTCCCATGAAGTAAATAACTATTCTGAATTCAGGTTTTTAAATGGTGAGTGTATAGTGTTACAAACGTTTTTTATTTGAGAGAAATGCTGATCTCTGGATCTTTTTTATTCATTTAAGAATCTTGAAAAAATTTACTTAACTGTTTTAAAAATTAGTTATAATAATAGTAATAATAATAATAAATGTTTCTTGAGCAGAAAATCACTATATTAGAATGATTTCGGAAGGATGATGTGACACTGAAGTAATAATGAAGTAATGATGCTGAAAATTAATCATTGCATCAATTACATTTAAAAATGTATTAAAATAGAAAGCGGTTATTTTAAACAGGAAAATATTTCACAATATAACTGCTTTTGCTGTATTTTTTATCAAATTAAACAGGTTTGGTGAGCTGAAGAGAAAAGAAATCTTACTGCTCAAACTTTTGACTGATAGTGTAGATTAAATGTAAATTTAATACTAAGTTTGACAAGTTTGCGCTTTTACTACAGCAAGTGTTTCATTGGTTCTTCAAGCTTAATTCATACTTTAACTTTGTTTTCTTGGCCAACCTCAGGTACTGCACCCCTCCACACAAGGATTTCGATGACCTGGAAAGAAAATACTGGAAAAACTTGACATTTGTGTCGCCTATTTACGGCGCTGACATCAGCGGGTCCCTCTATGACCCGGTTAGTCACCCTTACTGGGATTAGTGTTTAATAGACTACTATGGTGGTATAATGTTTTCTTTTATATATATATTATTTCGGTTAAAGCTTGTTTTATTTCAAGTGTCATTTTTTTTATTCCTATGCATGTGTTTATGATGTTTTCTCTTCATCAGGACATCACGGAGTGGAACATCAGCCATCTGAACACTCTTCTGGACATGGTGGAGCAGGAGTGTGGGATCGTTATTGAGGGCGTCAACACGCCCTACCTGTATTTCGGCATGTGGAAAACCACTTTCGCCTGGCACACAGAGGACATGGACCTCTACAGCATTAACTACCTGCATTTCGGCCAACCAAAGTCCTGGTGAGCGTCCTATATTCACTATATATGTGCGTTTAGTTTGTTGGCCATTTTTAACACTTGAACTACATTAAAGTGATTTAAGAGTGATCAGATTTAGTCATTTTGGCGGTATTTCACCAGAAAGTGAATTGATGTTTCTTTTCATGTGCATTGGTAAATTTGAGTATAATTTTAATTGTAATTATATATATTTTCATATATATTCTAGAAATCGATTTCTATGTTTTATATAAAAGTGCACTCTGAAAATCAATATATATATATATATATATATATATATATATATATATATATATTACAGTAAGGCACTTAATGATATGAGCATAATATACTTTTTAATGATCCTACAAAAAATACTGGAAAAACACAAAAAATTAATTAAAATAGTTTTATCTTTTTGGTTATATCTGTAAAATTACTAGAAATCCTATTTTTTAAGTAAATTTTAGGAATCAGTTTTTTATGTTAAACAATAATATGCCACAAAATCTTTTGCAAAAATATTAATATTAGCATTTATAAGCATTATCTTGAGATAATAGCAAGTCAATTAAATTAACATATTTTAGGAATGAATATTTTATGTGGTAAACAATATTATGTAACAGATGTTGATGAAAATATCACATTAATATTTTGTTAAAATATTTCCTTCACACAGCCTAATAATTATTAATTACTTACTGTTAAAAATAAGTATTTTATATTATATGTGATTTCTCGTGCATTCAATACTTTTGTGTATACATATAATTAAAAATAAACGTGTTTTAGTAATCCATTTCTTTGTGTTAAACAATATTAAGGCACAAATACTGTAAAAATATTTGCTTATCTGGAGGGTTTATAAATCATTTTGCACTACTTACTGTTAAAAACAAGTCATCACACTTGCATTTGTTGTATTTGTTTCGTTTTCATGTGCATTCAATACTTTTGTGTAGAGTTTTAATTTTTAAATATATTTTAGAAATATATAATTTTTTGTGTGGAAAATAATATTTTGCCACAAATGCTGTTGAAAACATTAATATTTTGTTAAAATATTTAAATATCTGGAGGTTTTATCAATAATTGTGCATTACTTGGAGTTTAAGATTAGTCATCATCGTCACAATTGTTGCATTTGTTTTCATTTCTTACGCATCAAATAAATTTGTGCATAATTATAGTTTTTATATAGGTTTTATATGTGCATTTAGTTGAATTCTAAAGATTCAAAGTTTGTTGGCCATTTTTTTAAAATGCACACACACTACATGTAGTATGACCAGATTTGGTCATTTTGGGAGTGTTTAACCAAAAAGTGATTTGATGCTAGCCATAAATGGTGCCCATCAGTTTTATTGACATTTAGTGTCTCAACTAGTTTTAATTCTTGATTTAACAGTACTAACTTGTCATGGGTGCAGTATGAAGAATCTTAACTTGGGGGCACTGTTGTCATTCACATTGGCTGTAGACGCTCGGGATGATGTCATAGAAAGAGATGAATCATGTGCTATCTGCTTTATCTCACTGTATCTCGCTCTTTCCGCATTTAAGTGCACCACAGGCTCTTAATAATGGAGCCGTCGTTTCAGAAGCACTTGGTTATGAAGTAAATCCACTAGAGGATCGTCAGGGATGATGTATATGTGCTGTGTTTTCATTCAATCGATAGAAAGATAAATGTACATTGAAATCAAGGTTTTGACAAGAAGATGTGTCAACTGTGGACTAAAAGATGTTAAAACCAAGCTTAACACTCCTTGATCCAAATCCAAATGCTGTTTTAAATGATTTGGAATTCTGTTGGTTTCTTTTCCTAAAGTTTAACTTGACTTTTCCCTCTCGGTTTTGCAGAGGGAGGCTTAAATACTGTATTTTGAAGTTCAGAATACACAATTTTCCAGCTGGGAGTCTTTCCTGTGCTTTTTCCACGTGAGACTTTTTTCTTCTTTTTTTTTTTTTTTTTTTTTATCTTCCCTCGGTCTCATGTTGAATCTTCTCCCTAGTGTATCCTGTCATTTTCTCCCTCTTTCGAGAAAGATGCAAGTATGTTTTGGATATTGCACACTAGTCCTTGATACCCTGTGTTTGTGTTGTCTTAAAGAAACCGCGTTTATTAGACACAGCTGTTCTGTCAGTATTTCGGGCTGTCGTACAGAGTGATATTTCATGATGTTTTGTGCCTTGTAAAAACTAATTTAAAACTGATCAATGTTGTAGGAATTTAAGTGAATGCCGTCGGGGTTTCAAAAAGTGTGAGAAGAAAAGCATAATAGGTTGCATCACAAAATACTTTAGAAAGTAGGAAGCGGGGCTCCCACTAATTGGTAGTGTTTCCCACGATTGAAAAGTCCAATTTATTAAGTGAATTATTTTGTATTAATATATTTTTAATTATGCTGAGTTTTAAAATAGTTATTTTTGTACCAAAAAGTCTCTGGTAAGATGTTTTATATCAAACGTTATATCAAACATCACTTTTATCAATTTAGTAGAAGTACATAAATCCATCAATGTAAATGTTACACAAATGCAACTGCATAATTTTCCAGCAAGGAAAGTTGTTTAATTTTAAAGCTTGTTAGCACTTTGTACCCTCATTTTAAAAATAATGTTATTGACCTCTTTATTTTGTGCATAGCTGCAAATTTCAACCGAGAACTCTGAGTTTGCATGCAAAAAATAATGTTTCTGTAATGAAAAACATTCAGTTCCTTGATCAAAAGATGTGGGAACCATAAAACTTTGAATAGTAAATGTAAATGCAAGAGGTAACATCAAGCCTCATTCGAAAGATTTAATGCTAGTGCTCGACACTGGTCTCTGTAAAGTTTAATGCATTGACTTGAATCTTGTTGAAAGGGTCGTAGATTGTTTTTGGGTCAAGCTCTGGTAGGCACAGGTGTCCAAATGGATAAGGGTGCAAAACTCAGATTCTTTAAGAGGTCTTGCGTAAGTCTTGCTTGCTCTCTTGGGTATCTTTCTGTCTCCATTTCTTCTGTGTCCTCATCTCTCTCTGAAGTGTTAGCTCTTGATGTCTCTAGCTAAGCATTCTCTCTTTCCACCGTTCTCCATAGGCCTTATCTCAAGTTAACTTTCTGCATAGCGGAAAAAAAGACTAGGCTCGTGCACAGGAGAACATTTACTCACCCTTCAACTTGGCTTAATGCAACTATGCGTGCGCTTGTCCTCCCTCATTCAAACACCCCCTTCTGCTTTTGAAATTGAATCCGGTTCACTTTTCTGGTAATTACAGTATGTTAAAGTGTGTGTGGTAGCTGTTTGCCTAACCCTCTGTTCATCTACTGTGAAATTAACTTCATTCGCCTCCAACTCTCCTCCCATCAAAGTCATAATTCTCACAGCCTCCTGAGATCTAGTGTCAGATTCTTAAAGATTGCGGAGTGGCCCAAAGTGGTGCACATGCTGCCGGAAATAATCACTGAGAAAGGGAGTGCCGCGGTCAAGGGAATCGCGTATTGCATGTTTTCTTGTTCGTGTCCTTTTCAAGATATAGACAAATAATAGCTAAACGCTGCCTACTGCGTCGGTGACGTTTGGCAGGTAGGGGTTTTGTGTTGCAGCCTCAGCACTGGAGAGATCTTGCATCTAGGAAGTGAAGTACGGAGTTGTTTCATAAGCCATACATTAGGTAAATGGGATGCATCCCTTACATACGCCCAGGCACCCAAGTACCCTTGTCTCAAAATCAAAAACGGTGTTTAGTTGGCACTTCTTGTTCATTTCGTTGTTCCGGTGGTGCCTGAGGAACCTCAAGATGCTGGTAGCCTTTCTTCAGGTAGGTGTTTCCAGTCACAAAAAGCCAAGCCCCTCAGATTTAGCTTGATTTCTGGTGCCCAAAGTGATTTTTGTCAATATTTGCCTTCCTCCCCAGATCGAATAAAGCTTCGCCAACTTTCAGTTGCCAGATAGAGTCAGTGTCCGCTTGATCTGGTCTGGAGTTAGTGGGGTGTAAAGATACTCCTGTTGGCAGGAAACATTCGTACCCTAATTACAGCTGCCCATCAGATCCAGCTTTATCGGCAAGAAAAGAGAAAGAGCCATCTAACTGTTATTGATCTGTGGTGGCACCTCAAACACCAGATTGAATCTATTACCGCTCGTGTCCTTGGAGTTGGGGTGCTTGTGGCCAGCCGTTCGATTTCCCGAAGTCGGTGTCTTTGGTGTTCAAGACAGTTCTCAATACATGCAACAGTGCACAACATCATGGGAATTGATTAGCATTCATATATGCTGTGGGTGGAGGCCATTTATTGGCATCTCACTGCTTTGTAATGTCTTGGACTGTTACAAGACACTGTATAATGGTTTTAAGTAGAGTTGTTCCGATTCCGATACTAGTATCGGAAATATCTCCGATACCACAACAAATTCTGGCATCGGCATCGGCGAGTACATGAACCCATATACCGATCCGATACCATTTTCTTAAAAAAGACCTAGTTATGACCGCAAGCTTTGCCTAACCGCTGCACGGTTCTTCTTCGCTGCTCAAAATGCATTGAAAACACAGGAAGTTGTGCTGTGTTGCCACAAGCAACCCCTGTTTAGAGCAGCGAAGAAGAAATAAAAACGCGTTAGCAGCCCTTATCTATATATGACTGGATCACTCATCACATTCTAAACTGCCAAAAGACAGTGAAGCCGCTACTATATTATAGATCAGTGGTTAGCAGTATGTCTCTGTAGTACCGGTAGTTACAGACTCTCGAGTATATTCAGTACCGGCAACTGCGTTCAGTCGCTTCCGTGTAAGTCAAAACGCAGGGCTCCAGACAGTAGCCGAATATATACTAGTGTCTGTGAATATTAAACTGCAAAATACTATTTAAATATTACTCCCGCAAAATCTACATCTCTGTGGGTGACTGGCACAGATGCGCGAGAGCTCGCTGTTTTGTAGTCTCTGCTGTGTGTCATGAGGACACGAACGCATAAACCGTCACTTCATGAGAATTTACCGTTTCATTTGAGAATACTGTCATATCATAAACACAGACACTCAAAGATCTTCATGGCAGCCCATTAAAATAAATGTTTGGTTTACATGAGTAAATTGACAATATATAAAGCTACTGTTGTAGCCTACAGTAATAATAATACATCTCTATAATAATAATAATTATGCCTAGATGGTTGCTTGTTTTTTACTTGTTAGAGATTATCTGATTAATAGATCTTTTTTTATATTCCTAGACTTATTTGTTGCAGTTTTTTTATACAGTTATATTGTAAAACGTACTCGGTTACTAACGTAACCTCGGTTCCCTGAAATACGGGAACGAGTACTGCGTCGAAGACGCATATGGGAAAAACCCCCTTTTTCTCCTGAACTGAAGCCTTATTCAATCACGCAGTGAAACTGCACAGCCATTGGATCGTGCAGTGCTATTAAAACAAACCAATGGCTTGGCAGCGGTGCTGCACGAACCTATGGCAGCGAAGCCCGCCAAAGCCCGCCAATATGGGCGGGGAATCTGGCTATATATTGGCCGCTTCGCCACAGGAATTCAGGTTACTTCGACTGAAGCGACGACTGAGTTGTGCAGCCTTTTTAGCATGGCAAGGAACGCAGTACTCGTTCCCGTATTTCAGGGAACCGAGGTTACGTTAGTAACCGAGTACGTTCCCTTTCAATACTTCACTCGTACTGCGTCGAAGACGCATATGGGAACCCAGTTCAATCACGCCATGCTAAGAAGGGAGGACGACCAACGCAATCAAACTTGATTTGTTAAACCAAGATATGATAATAGCAACTAGGGGCAGAATAAGCTCAATGAGGTTACGTCTGGCCTAGCCTGATCATCCCGTGTTCGTATCGCCTCAGTAGCCAAGGGACCGAGTGCATACGAGTAGAGTTTGAGCCTTGGGCAAGAATGGCCAAGAGCATGCAAATGAGGAACAAGAAGGTGACCTTCACACAGAAAGTACCCTAGCATGAAGCGCTGGGACGTCTAGATTGTAAAATCTAGCAAATGTGGACGGCGAGCTCCAGCCAGCCGCCTCACAAATTTCTGCGATAGTCACACCATTAGACCATGCCCAAGACGAAGACACTGCTCTCGTCGAATGGGCTCTTACTCCAATTGGGCTTTGCAGGCCCAAAGAAGAGTAGGCTAGCTGGATTGCATCCACAATCCACCTTGAAAGTCTTTGCTTAGAGACCGGTAACCCTCTGGTGCGGTTTCCAAAGCATATGAAGAGCTGTTCTGATCGTCTTATTGGTGCAGAACGCTCTATGTAGACTTTTAGAGCCCTCACTGGGCAAAGTAGATTCAGCCCTGGATCCTCCTCTGTGTTTTGTAACGCAGAGAGGGTGACCACTTGTGCTCTAAAAGGTGTGGAGAGCACCTTTGGCACATAGCCATGCCTCGGTTTCAGGACGACCCTCGAGTCGTTAGGCCCGAATTCTAGGCAATTAGGGCTCATCGAAAGTGCTTGCAAATCACCCACACGCTTAACAGACGCTAGTGCCAATAGCAGAGCGGTCTTTAGCGACAGGGCTTTAAGGCCTATGGACTGTAGCGGTTCAAAGGGGGCCCCCTTCAGGGCTCTCAGCACCGTGGGCAGGTCCCAAGAAGGGACGGTGGGAGGGCAAGGCGGATGAAGCCGTCTGGCACCTCTCATAAATCGGACGACTAAGTCGTTTCTGCCCACCGACTGGCCTGCTATAAGGGCGTGTGATGCCGCTATAGTTGCTACATAGACCTTGAGCGTGGAGGGGGATCGTCCCTTCTCCAAGAGCTCTTGCAAAAATGACAGTATCACTGATACGTCACAAGAGGTCGGGCTCTCACCATGGTCTGAACACCATGTGGAGAACACAGACCATTTGGAGGCATAGAGGCGTCGTGTAGACGGAGCTCTAGCCTGTGAAATTGTGTCTAGCACACGCTCAGGGAGTCCCGCGGGCTCCCGTCGAGCGACCAAATGTGCAGAGACCACTTCTCTGGGTGTGGATGCCAAATCGTCCCGTCCGCCTGAGAAAGGAGGTCCCGTCTCAGGGGAACGGGCCATGGGGCTGCAGTCAGCATCTGCGACAGGTCGGCTATCCAGTGCTGATTTTCCCAGAATGGGGCTACAAGCAGAACCCTGCATCTCTGGTCCCTGACCCGCCTGATTACTTGGGGAATCAGAGGGACCGGAGGAAAAGCATAAAGAAGACGGTTGGGCCAGTCCTGGGACAACGCGTCCTTGATCTTGGAAAAATATATTGGGCAATGAGAGTTGTCTTTTGAGGCAAAGAGGTCTATTTCCGCTCTGCCAAAGACCTCCCATATCTTCTGAACCGTCTGCGGGTGGAGTCTCCACTCTTCTGAGGAGACTCCGCTTCTTGACAGCATATCCGCGCCCTTGTTCAGCTTGCCCGGAAGATGCACTGCTCTCAGGGACCCCAAATTGTTTTGGGTCCATTCCAGCAGTCGCGACGTCAGTCTGAAGAGACGCGTCGACGACAGCCCACCTTGGTGATTTATATAAGAGACCACCGTCATGCTGTCCGATCTGACCAGCACGTGGTGGCTCTTTAGGTCTGACAGGAAGCTCTGGCAGGCTCGTTGAACTGCAATCATCTCGAGGCAGTTGATGTGGAGCCTGCTCTCCTCTTTCGACCATTGGCCGAAAGCGGGTTTCCCTTCGCACAGCGCGCCCCAACCCTTGTTGGACGCGTCTGTGGAGATCACTTTCCTTCTGCAAACCATACCAAGTGGAGCACCCCGTTCCATCCATTGCATGTCCCTCCAAGGGGTCAGGGCCGAAATACAGTCCTGACTCACCTTGATATTCAAGCGTCCGTGACGCCATGCATGAGGTGGAACACGTGGTTTCAGCCAATATTGGAGGGGGCGCATACGAAGAAGCCCGAGCTCCAGCACCGGCGATGCCGCCGCCATAAGACCCAGCAGCTTCTGGAATGTCTTTAGGGGTCGAGAAGCACCTATTTTGAAAGAGGCCGCAAGTCGCTGTAGAGCCGCAGCGCGCTCCTTCACCATTGTTGCCCTCATCGTCACTGAGTCTAACACTGTTCCCAGAAACGATATCCGCCGGCTGGGGGACAGTGAGCTCTTGACAAAGTTCACCCTGAGCCCCAGGCATTCCAGATGGCTGAGGAGCACAGTTCTGTAACCCAATGCCTCCCCCTCTGACTGAGCTAGAACTAGCCAGTCGTCGAGGTAATTGAGAATGCGGATGCCCTTCTGCCTGAGAGGGGAGAGAGCCGCATCCATGCACTTTGTGAACGTGCGAGGCGCCAGAGACAGCCCAAAGGGGAGGACCTTGTATTGGTAAGCCACGCCCTCGAAGGCAAATCTCAAAAACGGCCTGTGACGGGGGGCTATCTGGATGTGAAAGTAAGCGTCTTTCAGATCCAGCGAAAAGAACCAATCCCCTGAGCGTATTTGCGAGAGGATTTGTTTCAATGTGATCATTCTGAAGCGCCGTCTCATGAGGGCACGGTTCAGATGTCTTAAATCGAGGATGGGGCGCAGCCCACCATCCTTCTTGGGAACCAGGAAGTAACGGCTGTAAAATCCTGAGTCGCGGTGTGCTGGGGGAACGATTTCTATAGCTCCCTTCACCAGCAGATTTTTCACTTCGGCACGAAGAACGTGAGCGTTCTCGTTGTGCACTGAAGTGGTGACCACCCCGTGAAAGCGTGGTGGCCGTCGTGCGAACTGAAGGGAATAGCCGTGTTTTATTACTCCCATGACCCAATCTGATACCCCGGGAATGGCTTGCCATTGTGAGGCCCGGATGGACAGAGGTTGTATTAACTCGAGTGATTGACCGCCGTGGGGGGACATAGCACTCGTTAGTGTTGTGTGAGGAAAACTGCTCTTTTTGTGAAGGAGTGTGTTTTTTATTTTTTGCACTATAACAGCGCTTTGCTGTCTGGGCGCTAACAAGGGCCCATTGTTTGCAGCAGGAACAACTTCGTCGACATCTGTAGATGGACGGCAGAACACACGGGGCAGTTTGGGGGGTGGTCCGGCTGTGGCGAGACTTAGCCCCCTCCTCTTTCTTTCCTGTTGATCAGGATGACGGCGGCGGCGCAGGGTCCAGCACTATCTTGGGCCGGGGTCCCATGCGCTTGGGATACTGGTACCGTCTGGTGGCCGAGCGAGAACGGTGTCGAGGCTCGGGTTTCACCGGCTGGGCTGCGGTGGTAGCAGCTGGCGCTTGCTTAGGAGGCTGACGAATCGGCACCTGTTTGGGGCGATTGGTAGCAGATGAAGCGCGCTTCGGCAGGAAGTGTCGCATTGCCTGGGACGACTTCTGCGCCTCTGTGAAACGCTCGGCGAATCCCTCTATCGCCGGGCCAAAGAGGCCGCTGGGGGAGATCGGTGCGTCTAGGAACTGGGCTCTGTCAGCATCCTTGATCTCCGTAAGGTTGAGCCATAAGTGGCGCTCCAAGACGACCAGGTTAGCCATCGAGCGCCCAATGGCCTGGGCGGTGCTCTTGGTAGCACGCAGCGCCAAGTCTGTTGCACTTCTCAGCTCCCTGAGCGTGGCGACATCTGGGCCAGACTCGTCGGTGGCGGCGAGAAGTTTGGCCTGGAAGACTTGAAGCACCGCCATAGAGTGGAGCGCCGCGGCTGCTTGCCCTGCCGATGAGTAGGCACGCCCGGCGAGCGTCGACGTCGTACGGCAGGGTTTGGACGGATGGTTGGCCTTGGCTTTCCATCCAATAGCTGCTGGCGGGCAGAGATGCACGGCCACAGACTCGTCCAGCGGCGGCAGCCGTTCGTATCCTCTTTCATCAGCGCCGTCAATTGAGGTGAGGGCGGATGAAGATGAAGTACGCAGGCGCGCTGAGTAGGGGGCGCGCCACGATTTAGTGAGCTCGTCGTGGACCTCCGGGAAGAACGGAGCAGTTCGCTGACGAGGGGCTTGCTGGCGCCCCGGCAGAAACCATTCATCCAGACAGCTACGGGCTGGTTCCTCTGGAGGAGACCAATCCAGACCCAGCTCGTCCACTGCCCTGGAGAGAACGCGGATAAGCTCGGCGTCCATCCCGAGTTTCGAGCGGTTTGGCTCAGATGACATCGAGGGGGCGGGGTCCGGCGAGCCCGACAGCTCCTCAGCATCTGAAGCGGCTAGAGACATGCTGTCCTCTAGCAGTTCCTCCTCAGTCCCTCCAAACAAAACCAGATCACTCGCGGCAGCAGAGGGACACTGGTCTGGCTGTACAAAGAGGACTGGGGAATCCCCTCTGGGCGGAGAAAACGAGGCACGCGGGGGCTGAGCCGGCGTGAGCTCGCTTTCATCCTGCTGCTTTAATCCTCTGCCCCGCCTTTTCTTCCTCGCCGGCTCGCGGGATGAAGAAAAAGGGAGGGCGCGAGGAGCGAGATCGCTCTCTGAAAAGAAAGCGATTCGCGAGCGCAGAGAGGCGATATTCATGTTCTCGCAATGAGAACATGAATTCCCCGCGAGTGCTGTGTCAGCGTGGGGTTTCCCCAAGCACGCGACACACTCGCTGTGCCCGTCATCAGCGTGCAGAGGGGCTCTGCACGAGCTGCAATGACGAGACGGCATTTGCAACAACGCCGTAGAAAAAGGCTCTTTTAGAGAAATTTGCTCTTTCAATATATCTCACCGGATGGCCGCAGGGAAGCGATGAATCTGCGGTGGGGACCGGCAGTCGCGTTCCAGTGCGAGGCGTGTCAACGGCGAGCAGTTCAGCGGAGATCAGCGAAGCGATGTGACGTCGTCGCTGAAGGAGAAATAATCTGAATTCCTGTGGCGAAGCGGCCAATATATAGCCAGATTCCCCGCCCATATTGGCGGGCTTTGGCGGGCTTCGCTGCCATAGGTTCGTGCAGCACCGCTGCCAAGCCATTGGTTTGTTTTAATAGCACTGCACGATCCAATGGCTGTGCAGTTTCACTGCGTGATTGAATAAGGCTTCAGTTCAGGAGAAAAAGGGGGTTTTTCCCATATGCGTCTTCGACGCAGTACGAGTGAAGTATTGAAAGGGAACTTAAATACCTTTTTTAGTTTGCGGTGTTAGATTTTTGGCTGCATTTGAAGTTCTTTTTTGCATAAGAAAATAAATAATACTGTCAAATTCATGTTAGATAATAAAAATACTGTAATAAATACAGTAGTTCACCATGTATTTGTTCATGTTTTATTGAGGGATCTGTCTGAAGCACACCATAAAAAAATTCTAGCAATTTACACAGGGCTAGTAGTATATACAGCTGTATATACAGATATACACCCAGGTATCGGATCAGTACTCGGTATCGGCCGATACCCTGAGCCCAGGTATCGGAATCGGTATCGGGAAGAGAAAAAGGGTATCGGAACATCTCTAGTTTTAAGTAGTAAAAACTAAAAATCTCGAGGTCCCTGGGTGCTTAGATTTGGTGTTCAATGTCAGTTTAAACATTAAATATCCAGAAGACGTGAATGAGTAGATTTGCCTGTGCGCTCATCTGAATCGCCAAACCTGTGCAAATACTGAGTTCTCTTTCAAGACGTGTGCTTGAATGGATGAATTCATACAAAAATTATGTCAACATGCTTGTCTTGGTGAGTATCCCAGCAGACAGTACAGTATCAGTGCACTGGATCCAAACATTGTCTTAAAGAGACAGCACTTTCAAATTGTTAATCAAACAAGGAAAATACAAGGAAATCACTCACTGCTCTTGATTGAAAAGATTTTGTAACTTTAATAAGGATTAAACTTTCATGCAGTCAAATATGCAATATTATTTTACATTTAATATGTAGTGTTATACCTACCCAAAAAACCTGAAAAGCACAGTTTGTTTTATTTGTATCTTTGCTCGGTTGTATTTATTTGTGCTGTTGCTTGTAGCTTGATTATAACGGTATAGACCTTTTCCGGTATGGAAACGGTGTCTCTAAAACAATGTTACGAACCGAACTGTGAGTAATTTGAGCTACTCCCAACTCCATAATTATCTGAATATGTTTGCATCTGACTTTCCATCTCCTTAGATCTAATTTCCACCTTGTTATTGTTCCTATTTGGTTAGTGCATTGCCATGTCAAGTGCTTTCAGTTCCCACCCACTTTGTTTTCCCCTTTAATTCTTGTACTTTTCTCTCCTGTAACTTTTCAGTAAAAGCCACAACGCATTGTGAAATAAAACAAACCCCTTCTTGTACATCCCATCAGCTGCATACAAACACAAAAGTCTAATCCGTCCACTTGGTATTCAGTTGAATTTCAGACGATCCTGCGCTTGTGTAGAGAGAACCACTGCTGTGAAATTGGTCTGTGTTTAACCAGAAAGAGCCACTCGCCCAATAAAATCCCTGTTTTGTCTCCTGCGTCCAGTAGAGGACACTGCGGCGCCGCTCAAAACTCACCTGAAGCCGTTATTACATTTTTTTTTTGGAGCTGGAGCCCAGGGGAGGGTGATGCATTGGATTTACATTCGTGTTTCTAGGCCTCGGGGAGGGTTTCGGTTCTCTGGAAACTTGAGAAAATAATTAAGCTAATACAGACAATGTCAACAATAACGTCAAGTTGAACCTTTAGTGGCACAGAAGATATTGTGCCATTTCCTTCTCCTCCAAAATCGTTTCAAATGAAACAGCACAGCAAATCTGTATTAGCATTGCGCGTGTTTGAGCCGATTAGCTGAAATAAATTGGCTCTCGCGCAGTAATTTTCCAGGTTTTGTTTCGCTGTCGTTTGAGTACTTTGTCTTTAAACTAGCGTGTGACTGGTGAAGGTGAAATAGGGGTGAAATGTTCTCTGTGTGAGTGGTTCTCACAGAGAGGCGTCTCGCTGCGCGTCCCTCCAGTGTCTTTCCCTTTCCTCTTTTTCATTGATCCCGTTAATTGATCTCGGTTTTTTCCTCCTCACCGCAGGTATGCGATTCCTCCCGAGCACGGCAAGAGGTTGGAGCGGCTGGCGCAAGGTAAGACCTCACATCTGTTCGTTAGCATGTCTTCATGCAGAAGTGGAACTTGGGAGGTTAGGTGATCAAAACGGAGGTCATTTACATACAGAAGTCTTAAAGGAAAAGGAGCAGAAACAGAATTAATGTTGGAAACTTGTTCACTTTTTGTTCTGTATTTTTTTTGAATTTATGTATATGTAAACACACACACACACATGATTGTTTTTGTGAAAAGTGGGGACATCCCATAGGTGTAATGGTTTTTATACTGTAGAAACTG
The DNA here is from genome assembly GCF_003368295.1 of Carassius auratus. NCBI lineage: Eukaryota > Metazoa > Chordata > Actinopteri > Cypriniformes > Cyprinidae > Carassius > Carassius auratus. Next base: position 35,102 of record NC_039289.1, read on the forward strand.
TATATTCTATCGCCCTTCACCAACCCTACACCTAACCCTCACAGGAAACTTTGTGCATTTTTACTTTCTCAAAAATAAACCTAATTCTGTATGATTTATAAGCGTTTTGAAAAATGGGGACATGGGTTATGTCCTCATAAGTCATCCTCTCCTTGTAATATCTGTGTCATACCCATGTCATTTATACAGAGTTGTGTCCTGATATGTCACAAAAACATGCCCACACATACATACATAAACATGCACACTCTATACATTTAAAAATATATAAAATTTAAATGTTTGGTAAAAATATATAGTAAAACTAAGATAATACATGTCATAATATATACAAATGAAATAAATATATATTATATAAACGTGTGTATGTATATATATATATATATATATATATATATATATATATATATATATATATATATATATATATATATATATATATATATATAATATATGTATGTATATGTGTATGTGTGTATGTATCTCTATAAAATTATATTATATGCTATTAAATGTATTAATACAATAAAAAGATAAAATGAACAAACATTTGGTATATCACAATATTATATAATAATATAATGCACTAATTTATTTCTATTTATATAAAACATTTAGAGATAAAAAATATAAAACATTTTTATAACATCATCTACCGTTTATCATTAACATCGATGATTGATATCGTTAACTCTTCGATTTTGTGTGTGTGTGTGTATATATATATATATATATATGTGTGTGTGTGTGTGTGTGTGTGTGTGTGTGTTGTATTAGATTTATCTATTTTGATGTATATTTTTTTATTTTTATAAATATATCATTTAAGTATACATGAAACATTTATGCTAACCATTTGAGCTAATGTCATGTTTCACTTCTTTTGAAGTCGAACAATAAATTAGTGTAAGTAATAATCAGCAAAATTTCTTAGTTTGTTATTTACTGAAGGTAGAAAGCCATACAGGTTTGAAGTAGAGTAAATAATGGCAGAAGTTCATTATCGGATGCTTGAAACGGGGAAAATCCTTTTCCGCTGGTCTTTTCCTGCCCAAATTACACAGACAAAACATCGGCGTAATCCTGAATGAGGTGCTGACAGAAAATCCCCTTCCCACCTCCCGAATCTTCACGCCGCTGTCTAGGAAAGCCCTGGCATCTGCCTGTGGTTGTGTGGATTGATGTGAAGATGTTTGTGCATCTCTCTGAGATCTGAGGCTGCTGTACTTCAGAACACTAGTATAGCCCACGCACACGTGCTCCTGTCCCACAAACACCGCGCTTCAAACACTCGACATGATGCAGGGTTTTCACTGAGAGATGTCACACAGAGAACACGCCTGTAAACACCAGCAGCGCTTTCACACCATTACTCCATTTTTCGCCCACATTTGGTGTTTTATTTTTTTGTTTTCACCCATTGATTAGAATGTTATTTATTATTATTAAATAAAATTTACTCTGTGCTTTATAGATATAAATGCAAGTTTAAGTGTTACATTTTATATTTGTTTTTAATATATCTATTTACAGTTTTATAATAAATATTTCAACATTACATTTTATAAATATTCTTAACTTAATTAATTTATGTAGTGTTTTCTTTTTGTCATTTTTAATTTTCAACTGTTCTTTATAGATATAAACCCAAGATAATTTATATAATATTCATTTTATTTATTAAAATACAAATTAAATGTCTTCTTTTTAACATGTAATACTCATTTTATTTATATTTATCTTGTTATATGTATTGAAAATACTGAATGTAGGGTTTATATTTAAGAAAAAAAAATATATTGTGTTTTTTATAATAATTTCTATTAAATTGAAGTATAATTTTATAAATGCATACTTTTTTGTAGACATAATGTATTTATCTTTTGAACATTTCATTTGTTTTTGTTTTTTTTGTACATATAAAATGTGATTTGTAAAATTTCATTATTTATCGATACTTATTTGCTAAATATTTTTTTACATATCATTTTATTTCAATATTTTTACATTTTATACATTTAAATACTATTTATTATTATTTGATTATTTATAATTTTATTAATATTTTTAAATGTTAAAACTATTTTTTACATTATATATTTTGTGTGTGAAATGGTTCAGCTTTTGCGTGCAAATACAGAAAGACAGCCGCTGCATTGATCGAAGGGATGTGAAACTTCACTTGTTTTAGCGAGATCTTGGAAACAGTAGCATGCTAAACCCAAAGGAAATGGTAGATGGGTGAATGCACTGTCAAAGTTACAATGGCAAAAGTTCTCTGCTAAGTGAAAATTACCCTAAATCTTCTCTATTTAAGCCGGAAAAGCCATTTAATCGTGTTAGCGCTAATGATAGACGCCACGGATGAATCATGCGTGTTTGCACTCTTGTGGCGGTTATCAGACATTTTCTCTGTGTCGTTATGCCCCTTATTGTATTCTGTGGGCAGAAATGAAGAGACGATTATAATAATTAAAGGCTTTCAGCGTGATTCAGTGCGAGGCTGATGTAGTGACCCGCGGCCGTCTGACGCGCGCAAGCTTTTACCCATAACCTCAAAACCGGTGATTACACGTTACGCTCGTAATCATCCCTCGCTCGTCACTGACTCTTGCTTTATCGAGTCTCCACAGATGCTTTACTGGATTAGCTTTACATTGACTTTGTGCTGAAACCTTGCTGTAGACTGGCGCCATGCTAACCGCTAACATTTATGCTAAACGAATGATTCAGAGCAGGGAACTTGATTTAAAGTTGATCCCAGTAGTTTTGCATTAGCATGTTGCTAATGATGTTGTAAACTTTATAGGACGGCAATATTGGGTTTAATCATTCTTTTTCAACAATTTATTGATATGACCAAAATAATTAATAATAGCATTAATGATAGTACTAATGGATTATTATTATTATGCTTATTTCAAGTATATGAAGCAAATTTCATACAGAAATTACAATTTCTTCTCATTATTTTGTAATAACTGGAATTAATTAAAAAGAATAGTTTTTTATTGAATGAGTAGATGTTTGTATGGTTTTATTTTTAAAGTCAATAATACTAATATGCTTTAATATATATTTTATTGAATATATTTATAATGTGTTATTGCAAATGTTGTCATAAAACAAATTGCATGGAGATTTAACAGTATATAATATTATTATTTTTATTTAGTAGCATTTAAAAAAAATAATGTATTTATTTATTTATATGAAATGAATATCTATGTGAAATTAAGAAACATCATGCAATCTATTAATAATAATAATAATAATACAACAAAAAATGTGGTGTTTTTGCACATTTTGACAATAAAAAATACAAATTTAATAAAAAAAAGTTGCAGTATATAATACTATTCTCATTTAGTTGGAATAAATAAAAAATACTTTCAAAATCTAAAAAATTATATTAAATTAAAATAAATTATTTGTATTAAATATCATGCAGTCTTCATAATCTTAATAATAATTAAATAATTAAATACAAAGATGATAATCATTATTATTATGATATCACAGTTATCACATAGTAACATAAAAAATATTATTATAATATTTACACCGCGCAGTTTGATCTCTAAATATCATGAGTCTGTTTATTTCAGCGTTTCATCTGTTGGCATTTTTCTCACTCTCTCTTCGCTGTTTGTGGTTTTCTGCAGGCTTTTTTCCAGGAAGTTCTCAGGGCTGCGACGCGTTTCTCCGTCACAAGATGACCCTCATTTCTCCATCGATCCTGAAGAAATACAGCATCCCCTTTGACAGAGTGAGTTACTCATCTATTACATCACTTCCTGTCACTGACACAGCCCAAATGTTGATTCATATGATATAGCTGGAGATAAGTGGAATAAATTGTCAATGATTTTATCAATGCAAATGTTAATCACAGCGGTTCACAAAATCAAATGGGAATGTTTAAGCCATTTGCAATATACTATAAAAACATTAAAAGTGTAATAATAATTAAACTATAAATCAAAATGTTCATTTTATTTATTATTTTTATTATTAGTTATAGTATTAATACTAAAAGTAATAAAACTAATAATAATAACAAACGTATATGTAGTTTACTTAGTTACGATTTATTGTTGTTTTAATAATTATTGTAATATTTATAATTGTATTGTGCAGATTGTCACTTTATAATGTGACGTATTTTTTTCGTGTTATGATGTTATAATTTGTGTAAAAAAACTAAGAAATATTAAATTCATTAAAATGAGGTAGTAATAATATAAAATTATAAAATTAAATAATAAAAAACTCAACAAAAAACTTTAATTGTAATAATTTATTTTATATTTATTATTTTTAAATTAAAAATACTGATGTAATAAATAATAAAACTATATTATTTAAATTTACAATTTGTTATATTAATTGAATTTACATTTTATTATGTAGGTTATCACATAATAACATGCAACAAATTAAAGATTTTTACGCTATTTGATTTAATGTTAATTGTGAAACTATTTGATTAACATTTGCGTTGATAAAAAAAATCTTCGATTTATTGAACTACCAACTTTGAGATAATAATTAAATTAATTTCAAATTATTCATAGTTTCTCATAGTTTTGTAAACTTTTTTACAAAAGCAAGTTTATATATCAATATTTATTTTTTTCCTGTGGATACATCATGTCATCTTCATTTCTTACAGTTTGATTATCTAATGATCTAAATATAGCGCAGTTTATATCAAATTAAATTCCTTTCTAAATTGTTCTTGAAATCTTAAAATTAATTTATGCATGGTTTTTGTGAATAATTTGCATAAATTCACTCTATTGGATTTTAACAACTTGTTTTAAATGTTAGTTTTTAATGAAATACGTTTTGTGTGTGTGTGTGTGTGTGCAAATTATCAAACTTTTTAATTTTAATTTCTCTCGTTAGTTTTGTATCTAATGCTGTAGCACCAGTGCTAATCCGTCAAACTGAATGTGCTTACAAACAACTTTTTACGAACAACTTATAACTTTTATAACCATTGCATCAGTAAAAGCAAATAAAGCTTATTTATTTATTGTAATTCGCTTTGTTAGAATTTGCATAATACAATAAATTTTTTTATAATATTAACAACTAAATAAATTTACCAATGAACAGTGTATTACTATTTAATTGAATTGAATGCTGCAATTTTTAATTCAATAATGGTTTCGCAAACTATTTGTAACTCAGTTCTGTTCCTGTTTCATTAATACGCCAGTGAAAGAAGCTAATGAAGCAATTTTTTTTGCTTCCTTCACTGACTTAATAATTACGAATTTCTCTGTAAATTATTCGGAAAACCATTCTTACATCTGCCATCCTTTAGATGTTTAATTTCAGTAACAGTGCGTGTGTAAAATGAATACAATACAACAATAAAAAAATAAAAAAATAGGAAAATTTGACAAAACATTTTGCTAGTTTCATTAGTATACCAGTAAAAGATACTGAGTTTATTTTATTAGCTTCTGATGTTTTTGTAATTAAAAAGCACAAGCAATTTTGTGGAAATGTGTTGAAACAATTAAAGAATTTAAAGAATTAAAGAATTAATGTTTTTACGAACATTTTACTCAAACGGTCTGCTTGTCTTTATTAGCTTCAAACATTTTTTATAGAAACACAAGCAAATTTAATTTTGTTGAATGTTGTTGCAACAATTTTAATAAGAAATGTTTTTAAAATTCTACTTGTTTCATTAATACACCAGTAAATAAAGTTGATAAAGCTATTAGCTTCTGTTATTGGCTTATTGCAGAAATTTGTTGCGACTATTTTCATCAGAATGGTTTAACGAACAGTTTACACAAACGTTAGTAGTACACACACGATTTGCTCTTTTGTGAGCGTTTATTTATTTATTTTTTTAATAGAAGTAAGGTGTGTGCTGTGCACGTTCTTGCTAACAGCCTTGCTAACAAATTTTTCATGCGCAGATTTTTGTTTTTGTTAAAGATCAAACCTCTGTTAGCTCGCTAAGCTTGGTTGCTTTTTGGGAAGTATTAGGAATCTCTGAATGTGTTTTTTTCATGCTAATGCTAATGCAAGATGTAGCACTAATGTCCTGTGGTCAGAAATTGTAGCATTAGCATTTAGCTTTGTGTACAAAGATGAAGAGGGTAGTAAACTAAAGTGCTGTGACCCCTCACACATCTTTCTATGTGTATTTACACAACAATCGTGATTTATATTTATACGTGATTTATACGGGCCGTGGATTACATTTCAATTTACTCTGTCGCCTGCTTCCATCCATGCAAATTACTCCTTTTTTTTTTTTTCTCCATGGATAATTCCCATTTTCAGGAGCCCGAGACCCTCACAGTGAGATTAAAATGGGAATAAATCTCTGTAATGAGGCTAGATAAAGTTCAGCGCCGCTATACGTTCCGCTCAACTGCTGCAATCCTGATTTTCACTCCTCCATACGATGGATGCTATCGTCACTTTTGAGTTAGAGAGAGTGAGATGAAACCGAAAGGGAGATGAAGTGTTGATCTCAGCAAGTTTCCTGTCTGTCTGACTCTCTCCGTGTGTCTGGGGACATTATTAGAGCATCAGCTCAAACTCTTGCTAGCAAGCAGTCTTCGCGAGTCTGAGGAGAAATTCATTAAGATTCATCTGCTCCACCATTATGGTGACCGTTAATACTGTTACGATACATAATACCAGACTTAATACCGATGTTTTCTGGATGCTGTACCATGGTTTTCTTTGAAATGCTTTACGGTAACGTCACCATGAACTCAAAATGTACTTTTTATTGTTAAAAAGCCTGTCAGACTATGTAATAGTGCTCATTTTGGTAATAAAATCGGTTTCAAATTATTAAAAGCAAATTTAAAATAATGAATAAAAAGTAAATGTATTATTGTAAGTTCAGTTTTATATATATATATATATATATATATATATATATATATATATATATATATATATATATATTTATTTATTTATTTATTTATTTATTTATTTATTGTAAATGTTATTAATTCTTTTATTTTTAAATAAATGCAGTTGCTCAATTCAAATGCAGTTTTTTTTTGTAATTCAAATTTATACCATAATACGTGACTTTTTTCTAAATTAGAAATGCATTCTATTTTAAGTAAAAAAAATAATATAGATAACTTTTCAGTAACATTTTGCATGCATACTATTAGAATATAAGCCATGTATTAGTGCTAATTAAGCATGTATTAATGCCTTATTCTACATTACCTTTTTCTACATCACTAATCCTACCCAATGCCTAAACTTAACAACTATCTTACTAACTATTTATAAGCAGCAAATTAAGAATGTATAGAGAGAAAAGTCATCGTTAATAGTTAACAAGTGTAACCTATTCTAAAGTGTTAACAACTTTGTACTTCTTTCAATTAAGTTAAAATGTTTTTATTTATTATTTAATTATTAATAATACTTGGATATACATTTATGCAAAATTCACTTGTTTTATAAAATATTTTGTGTATAATAGTTTCGCAATTGATTATTTATTGTAATGCAAATTTGCACCATAAAGTTTGACTTCATCGCTTTATTAAATATTAGCTTAAGTTAATTTAATATATTTTCTTTCAGATCAGATTTCTGCAAGTTATTCGCTCTGTGTTAAATATTTTTTTTATGTAAAAATTTTTCGCAATCATATTTTTTTATGGTAATGCCAGTGTACAGCATAAAACCTGATTTATTTATTTTTTTTTCAAAATTAATTTTATTATTTTAGTTTACTTTTTTCCTTTCACTTCAGATTTTTATTGTCATTTTTTTATACGTCATTTTGTTTTTCGTGCTCATTCATTCATTGACTTTTTTTTGTTCATTCAATGTTTTCATGTTTTTTTTGTATTATCGTCTCATATAATATTGTATATTTTTTTTTGTAACAACAAAAAGCAGTACTTTTTCTAGTTACCCAACTCAAAATAATGTACCTGTAAGTTTACGAACACAATCTGGGGCAAATTCTACGAAATTGTCTCAGAACGCTATTAATGAATCTAACTTTCTTTCTAAGCATAACTTTACAGATCGCAAAGCTAAAAAATAAAGTGAAATAAAAAGATTCATTAGCTAAGGCTGGCTAACTTTCCGCCATGATCCATGCCTCCATCTTAATCCCTCTCGTAGCATCTGAAAATGTCTTTTAAACGTTTCTTCTGGCCGCCGTCAGCCGAGGAGCCCAAGGTCTGAAGGAGACGATGAATGGATGGAGAAAGCAAGAGAAGATGCTGAAGTTTTCTCACAGCAAATTTATTTTCCCGTCGGCCACTAATGGCTACAGATATTAGCGCTCAAAGCCGCCGTGTTTCTCAGTCTCGGCTGATTTTCCCGCAATGGCTTTTTCTCCCTCTGAAGTGTCGTTTGCAGCTTAATTCAGTGGTTATTGGCTCTTTCATCAAAGTACAGTTCAGTGCTGCCTTCACCCAGATTACTGTAGAGCTCAGTGAAATTAATAATGTGTGGGGAAACGGAGCAATAGCTGGGAAAAAATTAAACGTTAAGCACTTCGTTCTTCAGAGACACATGCGTCTGTCCCATGAAGATGAACCGTGAGCTTCATGATTATTACCACATGAGCAGAATTTACAATAAAGTGTAGATACTGACATTCAAACTCAAGTTATTCAAAAAGACACATAAAAAATCTTTTTGCAATCAGAATCAAAAATCAATATTTTTTTATGTAAATTTACACCATGATTTGGTATTTTCGTTTTCTCTTATTTCTTGTTTTTTGTGTATAAAATTTTAGCAATTTATTCGCTATAAAACGCTGTACGTTTTTCAGTTCCCAAAACATCGGTGTAAAAATCTAATCCACCCAGTTCGATGTATTTTACTACATGAAATAAAATTTGTGTAATTGCGAAGTTCCACGCCATAATCAGCGCAGATAACGTGAAATGTTTTAAGAGATTTTGCGCATTTGTGATGATTTTGTGGTTGTCGTCTTTCTTTGTCAGATCACACAGGAGGAAGGCGAGTTCATGATCACGTTTCCGTACGGATATCACGCCGGATTCAACCACGGCTTCAACTGCGCCGAGTCCACGAACTTCGCGACCCTGCGCTGGGTCGACTACGGCAAGATGGCCACGCAGGTGAGTGTAAGTCTAACAGGACAGATGTCAGTCACATGAGCCACACTCCTTCAGTTCATCCTACATTTGTGCATGCATTCATTTATTCATTTGCTCCTGATTCGTTTGTTTGATCATTCGTTCTTTCATTCATTCGTGTTTTTTGCTTATTTATTCATTCTTTTGCAGTTTCTCAGTGTCTTTTGCATCAGTTTTTTTCTTTCATGTTTGTTCTTTTAATTTTTCCTCATGTGTTCTCTCTTTTCATTGGTTTATTTGTCATTTTCTTTCTTTTTATTTTTGTTGGTCCTTTCTCTGTTTTTCTTAGTTAGGTTTTTTCTTTTCGTCGGTTCTTTCTTTTTTCCTATCTTTTTTTCTTTTCATGTGTCGTTTTTATTCTTTCAGTTTGTTTGTTTTCTCATTTTTTATTTCATTTTGTTTGTCCTATCCTTTTTATTTTTTAGTTTCATTTTGTTTGTTCTTTTACTTTTCGTTTGTTTTATTTGTTTGTCTATTCATTTTTTCCGTTCGTTTTCTTTTATTTCTGTTTGTTTTACTTTCTTTTTTTGTATTTATTTCCTCTTTTTTGTCCTATTCATTTGTTTTTTCATTTCATTTGTCTTAGTTTCGTTTGTTCTTTCTTGTTCTCTCTCTCTCTCTCTCTCTCTCTCTCTCATATAACGTAGGTAGTTTTTCCCGATAGTGTTTTTCTTCAAATTAAATCAAAATGGCAGTGGTGAGCAAGAAAATAAAATTAAAAAATAAAATTAATACATTAAAAAAAAAAACATACTATGCCTTTATATAAATATTTAAATAAAATAAAATTGAAATTTGTATTATATTTCTTTGAAAGTTAGTAAGAGCAGATTTAATGTAAATTTGAAGTGGAAGATTTCAATAACAAAACAAAAAAAATGTTATTCTAATGTTATTCTCATTATATATTGCCTATGTATTGGGATTGCAAATATATATATACACACTTTATTGAAATACTTTGCAGCTTGAGTTTTTTTTTATTTTTATATAAAATGTTATTTCATTTAAATGGTTTTATAGAATTTTATTTATTAATTTGATATTATTTATATATTACTTTATGCACACACTGACACTATTCATATGTATGAGTGTGTGTGTGTGTGTGTGTGTGTGTGTATTTATGTATGTGTGTATATATATATATATATATATATATATATATATATATATATATATATATATATATATATATATATATATATATATATATATAGCCATTTAAAAGGAACAATACATTTCCTTTTACTTTTTTACTCATTTAAGAATATTTATCTCCCTATTTTCACAATTTTCTTTAAGGTAATCTAGCTTGTAAAAACTTATCTTGGAAACAGCTGAGTCTCAGTTACGCTCCTGAAAAGTGTTCACCGCATGATTGTACTTTTAGTTTTGGCTGTATCTTCTTCTCAGCGCTGCTTGTTTTCCAGGAGTCTGATCCTTCCAGTCGGGTTGCAATTGCATTTCTGAGCGTAATATGGCAAAGACCTTGACATTTCGGAGTGAAGAATAGCACTTGTTGCCGTTATTATGCCCTCTCTCTCTCTCTCTCACACGCACACACACGCACACACACACACACACACAGTGTTTGCAGTGTTTGTCTTCACTTCAGCTGCAGAATGTTTCTGGTAATTGAACAGCAGCATCGGCGCAGTGCAGGAAATAACGGCCCGATGTAATACAGCCGAGAGCATCTCACAGGAAAATTACTTTTATTTCCATCTGTCTCTCTCTCTCTCTCTCTCTCTCTCTCTCTCTTTCTCTTTCTCTCTCACTGTTGATTGAGAGATGTTGATTTGTGTGGTTTCACTTCGATCCACTGCGTGCAAACTCTGCAATTAAAAGGCTGTTTTTTTTCCCTCGCAGTCGTTGGTGCTGATGATTTAATAATCTTGTGTCTGCGCACCTGCATGAAGACTTATTTCATCTAATCATCACATCTCGTCTCCATCGCCTTCATTTTCCTCTCAATCATTGTTTCAGTCATGAATCCCATGATGCACTTCATTTTATTCTCATCTTTTATTCAATTTCATCAGTTTCAACGCCGATATTTTTGTAGTTTTTTTTTAAGGTGAACTTGCATATATATTAGAAAAACATATATTTGTTTTAAATATTCTTCTTCACATTAAATTTTAATCTGCCTTTGCATCTTAATTTTTTGTGTATTTAAATAATTTACATTTAAGTATTTATTTAAATATATGTATTAATGTATAGAAATTTAATAAGTTAATAAATATATATTATTTTTTTATAATTAATATTGTTAAACATACTTTTTTGATGCTTTATAGGATTATTCAATTAGTTTATTTGTATAGCACTTTTCATGATGCAAATAAACAATGAAAATAAAGTTTCTACATTTATTAATAGCTCATTATTTCTAATGTATTACTTTTATATTAATTAATGTTTATTATTGTTAATATTTATTATATTAATATGTAATATATTGTATATACATTTGCTTTATTATTCATATTACTCTATAATATTATTTAATTTCCAAACCAAAGGCCAAAATAAAATCACAAAAAAAATTAAAATAAAATAAAAATACAAATAAAACTGTATATTTAAACTGAATTGAAATATAAGCTATTAGGAAGTTAATATATTTATACAATTATAACTTTTTTACAGTTGTTGATTGAGTTTACTTAGAGATGTTGGTTCCCATTTGTCTTCTGCAGTGCACTTGCCGTAAGGACATGGTGAAGATCTCCATGGACGTCTTCGTTCGCTGCCTGCAGCCCGACCGCTACGAGCTGTGGAAACAGGGGAAAGATAACACGCTCCTGGACCACCTCAAACCCACGAGCCTCACCAGCCCCGAGCTGGAGCACTGGAGGAAAACCAGAGTCACGTACAGAGAGAAACTCCTGCGCAGGTGCCGAAATGTTCAGTGTTTCTTTTCTGTTTTTTTTTGCAACAAAAATCTGTTAGTTGTCTTCATCATTGATTTTAGAAAAAAAAATTCATCGGGCCCCTGAACAAAAAAAACTCGCTTTTCGCAAACTCACGGATTCATTTCAACTATGTGTGAATGTGAAAATCTGTGTAAGTACTGTATTTATTAAGTGCTTTTAATGCGAAACACAATACATTGTTAAATTAAAATAATATACGGAATGATAATAGTAAAAGGATGCAATGGCATGATGTTGGAATGTCACGTTAGAACGTTCATTGTTAAATTATCATTGGTTAATGGTTAATATCATTGAACATTTGTAACTTAAAAATGTTGTTTTTTTTTTTTAGCTGGTCTAAATAATAGTTGTAAATGTTATTTGAAATAAAAGTTTTATCGACCTTGTGTTTACTCTTTGAATCATAATAAATGAGAACTACTAAATTGCTAAACGATAGTGTTGAAATAAATTTGTTGTCCATTTGCGATGTTTGTCATAGAGTTCAAGCGAAGGTGAAACAGTTCCGCCGTCTGAAGCTGGAGGAGGTGAAGATTCTGGAAGTGGAGGGAGTAGAGCTGGACATGAGTGAATACCTGCTCAAGGTGGAGGAGCGCGAGCAGCAGCGGCGGCAGCAGAAGGACGAGCGCATGGCGCGGGAGGCACTCCTCACACTGGAGGCGCTGGAGAGGGAGGAGCAGGAGCAGGCGGAAGCAGCGCTCCGTTTAGAAGGTGCTGCAAGAAAACTCTTACCATATAGCCAGTGCTGGGGATAACGCGAGTTACATTATCAGATTACTTCAAGTAACTAGTAAAAAGTAACTCATTACTTTTTAATTTACAATAAAATATCGGAGTAATGGAGTAATCTGAGTAACTAGTAAAAAGTAACGCATTACTTTTTAATTTACAATAAAATATTGGAGTAACGGAGAAATCTGAGTAACTAGTAAAAAGTAACGCATTACTTTTGAATTTTCAATAAAATATCGGAGTTACTGTGTAATCTGAGTAACTAGTAAAAAGTAACGCATTACTTTTGAATTTTCAATAAAATATTGGAGTAACGGAGTAATCTGAGTAACTAGTAAAAAGTAACACATTACTTTTGAATTTTCAATAAAATATCGGAGTTACTGTGTAATCTGAGTAACTAGTAAAAAGTAACGCATTACTTTTGAATTTTCAATAAAATATTGGAGTTACTGTGTAATCTGAGTAACTAGTAAAAAGTAACGCATTACTTTTTAATTTACAATAAAATATCGGAGTAACCGGGTAATCTGAGTAACTAGTAAAAAGTAACGCATTACTTTTTAATTTACAATAAAATATCGGGGTAACCGAGTAATCTGAGTAACTAGTAAAAAGTAACGCATTACTTTTTAATTTACAATAAAATATCGGAGTTACTGTGTAATCTGAGTAACTAGTAAAAAGTAACGCATTACTTTTTAATTTACAAAAAAAACATTGGTGTAACGGAGTAATCTGAGTAACTAGTAAAAAGTAACGCATTACTTTTTAATTTACAATAAAATATTGGAGTAACGGAGAAATCTGAGTAACTAGTAAAAAGTAACGCATTACTTTTGAATTTTCAATAAAATATCGGAGTTACTGTGTAATCTGAGTAACTAGTAAAAAGTAACGCATTACTTTTGAATTTTCAATAAAATATTGGAGTAACGGAGTAATCTGAGTAACTAGTAAAAAGTAACACATTACTTTTGAATTTTCAATAAAATATCGGAGTTACTGTGTAATCTGAGTAACTAGTAAAAAGTAACGCATTACTTTTGAATTTTCAATAAAATATTGGAGCTACTGTGTAATCTGAGTAACTAGTAAAAAGTAACGCATTACTTTTTAATTTACAATAAAATATCGGAGTAACCGGGTAATCTGAGTAACTAGTAAAAAGTAACGCATTACTTTTTAATTTACAATAAAATATCGGGGTAACCGAGTAATCTGAGTAACTAGTAAAAAGTAACGCATTACTTTTTAATTTACAATAAAATATCGGAGTTACTGTGTAATCTGAGTAACTAGTAAAAAGTAACGCATTACTTTTTAATTTACAAAAAAAACATTGGAGTTACTGTGTAATCTGAGTAACTAGTAAAAAGTAACGCATTACTTTTTAATTTACAATAAAATATCGGAGTAACCGGGTAATCTGGGTAACTAGTAAAAAGTAACGCATTACTTTTTAATTTACAATAAAATATCGGGGTAACCGAGTAATCTGAGTAACTAGTAAAAAGTAACGCATTACTCTTTAATTTACAATAAAATATCGGAGTTACTGTGTAATCTGAGTAACTAGTAAAAAGTAACGCATTACTTTTTAATTTACAATAAAATATCGGAGTTACTGTGTAATCTGAGTAACTAGTAAAAAGTAACGCATTACTTATTAATTTACAATAAAATATTGGAGTAACGGAGTAATCTGAGTAACTAGTAAAAAGTAACGCATTACTTTTGAATTTTCAATAAAATATCGGATTTACTGTGTAATCTGAGTAACTAGTAAAAAGTAACGCATTACTTTTGAATTTTCAATAAAATATCGGAGTTACTGTGTAATCTGAGTAACTAGTAAAAAGTAACGCATTACTTTTTAATTTACAATAAAATATCGGAGTAACCGGGTAATCTGAGTAACTAGTAAAAAAGTAACGCATTACTTTTAATTTACAATAAAATATCGGAGTAACCGAGTAATCTGAGTAACTAGTAAAAAGTAACGCATTACTTTTTAATTTACAATAAAATATCGGAGTTACTGTGTAATCTGAGTAACTAGTAAAAAGTAACGCATTACTTATTAATTTACAATAAAATATTGGAGTAACGAAGTAATCTGAGTAACTAGTAAAAAGTAATGCATAACTTATTAATTTACAAAAAAACATCGGTGTAACGGAGTAATCTGAGTAACTAGTAAAAAGTAACGCATTACTTTTAAATTTACAATAATATATCGAAGTAATCTGAGTAACTAGTAAAAAGTAACGCATTACTTTTTAATTTACAATAAAATATCATAGTTTAAAAAAAAAAAAAGATTTTTTTTTCTTTCACTTATTGACTGACAAGTCTCCTGTCCCCATATTGGGAGAAATCAGAAGTTCAGAAGCGTTGTGTGTAGTGGTCAACCGATATGTGTTTTTTGAGAGCCGATGTTGATGCCGATATCTTGTAATATCATAAACCCTAGCAAATGCCTTCTTATTACTGAATGTGTGATTTTGTATTTTCTTCACATTCATTCGTCTTTGCAGCTGAAGATATAAAAACAGAATCTCAGGATCCTCCATCGGAAAACGGAGAGGAGAAGAAGAAGAAGAAAAAGAAGAAACCGAAGCATCCCGACGATCTCTCCTTCCAGCAGGTGTTTGAGCAATTTGCTTCCACCGACATTCAGGACCAGAGTAATGGAGCTGCTCCCGGCCTGCAGGTGAGCAGCTTCTCTGGTCCCAAAGCGTTTCTTTAGGATTTGAATTAAACGTTGAGGTGATTAAATTAAATTAAATCTTTTTTGCTTTCAGCCAAAACCTTTCACGAAACTGAAGAAGAAAGTTGAGGTGAAGAAGAGCCGAAGACATCCGTTCAGCAAGCCACCCATGCGCTCTCCTCACTCCATAGTCAAACAGGAAGCCTCTAGCGATGAGGGTAAGTAATGCATTCATGACATCATCAACGATAAACATTAAGCGCGATATACTTTAATTATAAAATTTCCCCTGGAATTTTACTATTCATTTTTTGGGCCTCATTTATGACATGCATGCAGATTCCTATGTGAATTGTTCTTCAAAACATTAATTTTCACTTAAAGTTTCAGTGCAACATTTTACGCTAGAACAGATTTACATTCTCCGTGCATGTTTTGTTTCATCGTAATTTCTTAATGATGTTAATTTGTTCATAAAACCATTCTTGCATGCATCAAGAATAAAAAATTATATTTGAAGTAATGTGCGGAAAGTAAAATTGTTCGGAAGGTTGTTCGTAATTGTATATTTTAGTTGTTCATTCATTAACAGGTTTTATGTGTACTTTAAATGCAATCTGTAGTAATATCCGTGAAAAAACGAATGTTTGTAAAATCATATAACCTTTTCACATGTTTTTTTTTCGGCTACTGTTATATTAGAATGTATCCTTACCGTTTTCATGGAAATGCGTCATGCTTTTCACAAAACACACCACAGCTACAATAGCTGTGTATAAGGCATGTATTGAGTTAAATTTTTACTTTTTATATAAAAAAAAAAATTACATGTTAACTATATTATGAAATATCTGATATTCCGATTTTCAAATAATTGTAAGTAAATATATTTGGTAGTTTAACACCAAGTACTTTTGTGTATTGGAATGTCTGAAATCTAAAATAAACATTGTGTGGTTGAAAACACTTAAGTTGTGATATGACGAAGTTCATAATAATGTCCATCGAATCGAATGACATTCATAAATCATTTCTTGCTTAAATTGTTGAATTTGCTTTAGAATAGTTTTACGGTTTTGTTTGCGTTAGCAATGATCGTCATAAAATCGTGAAATTGTTTGCAAAGATATTCTGGAATTAAGTGTTGCTTTTTTTTAAAATGCAGTTTGTAATAATGTCCACAAAAAAATCTAATGGCATTTGTAAACCATTATTTCATAAATTGTTGAATTATGTTAGAATATTTTTACAAAAAAAAGAAAAACCCATATTTTGTTTTGCAAGTATAATAAATGACAATCATTCAAATGGTAAAAAAAAAAAGTGTATGTTTGGTTCTTATGTATACGATAAAATTGTAAAATCATAAAATTGAATAAAAATGAAAAATTGGTTTATAGAATTGCTTGTGAAAACCATCTTGATTAAATTTTCACATTTAAATAAGAGATATTTTATTTGATTTTTTTCTTGTTTCTCATAAATGAAATTTACGACTTCATAAACTTCGTAAAAGTATTTTAATGAATGTTTTTTTATTGTTGAAATAGTGAAAAACTTAAGCAAGAAAGTTTTACAAAAAAGTTTACAAATGATTCAGTGTTTCTGAAATGAGGCTCAATTTATGACAATGCATGTTATTTAATTACAATATTTTTTATATAATATTATTATGAAAACAGCAATGTTGTATTTTTGTTTTCATAGGGTACTATGAGAAATATTGCAATATTGTTTTCACATGTAGCTCTGGAGAACAGAAGCAAGTTGGAATCCTAGATTAATGTCTGATATCTGAGGATAAAGTTGTTAAAAGTTAGATATGTTTCTACAATATATATGAATGTTTTTAGAACATTTCATTTTATTTCAGAGTGTTCTTGTTTGATGTCAAGATGTTGTTTTTTTTGTTTGTTTGTTGTGAAGGTGTGCACTCGCGACACAAAGAGCAAAAGCAATAAAGTATGAAAGAAAGCAGCCACAAACAATCAGTGCTTTATGAGATGGGCGGCTGAAAGACGGTTATTGATTTGTCTGTGCCGTGTGTTATGAACAGACAGACAGCTGTAAATCCTCACCACCTGCTGTCACTGTAGGGGGCAAAATACAGGACAGAGGGGCATCAAAGCTGCTGTCTGTTGAGTCACGCCTCAGAGAAAGAGGACAGCACTCATACTGAGCCATGTTTCACTTTTATATGATTCTTTTACCTCTAAAATGTGGATTTTAGTGCTTATGAGAGAGATTCATATTAAAATTCTTATGTAGCTTAGTCGTCTGTCTGTTACTCTATTGTTCTATAATTCTGGCACTCTATCAGGCTTTCATTCTATCATTATTTCTGTCTGTTTGTCGCTCTGTCATTCTATTATTCTGTCGCTCTATCTAACGTTCTATCGTTCTATCATTCTATCTGTCTGTCTGTCGCTCTATAATTCTGTCCCTCTCTGTCTGTCTGTCTATCTATCTATCTATCTATCTATCTATCTATCTATCTGTTGCTCTATCGTTCTGTCGCTCTGTCTATTGTTCGTTCTATCATTCTTTCTGTCTGTCGCTCTATCGTTCTAGCTTTCTGTCACTGTCTGTCTGTCTTTCACTTTTGTTCTATCAATCTGTCACTCTGTCTCTTTCATTCTATCGTTCTATCATTTTATCTATCTGTCTGTCTCTCTATCATTCTGTCCCTCTCTGTCTGTCTATCTATCCATCTATCTATCTATCTATGTATCTATTTATCTATCTATCTATCGCTCTGTCATTCTATCTGTCTATCTGTTGCTCTATCATTCTGTCACTCTATCTATCGTTCATTCTATCTGTCGCTCTATCATTCTGACGCTCTCTATCGTTCTATCATTCTATCATTCTGTCACTCTATCTATCTATCTGTCTATCTGTCTATCTATCGTTCATTCATTCTATCATTCTGTCTGTCGCTCTCTCGTTCTATAATTCTTTCACTCTATCTATCTATCTATCGTTCGTCTGTTTGATCTATCATTCTGTCTGTGTGTCGCTCTATCGTTCTGACGCTATCTATCTATTGTTCAACCTATCTATCGTTCTATCATTCTGTCGCTCTATCTATCTAGTTTTGTACAGTGATTGTTGTATTGCGTATCTCTTCTGAAGAGTGACTCTTGAGTGTATCGTCTCTGTGTGTTTCTGTAGAGCTGTACTCTGGGTTGCCTGTAGGTGGCGACGTTCCGCCGGAGGCCAAGAAGTCTGAGGAGAGCGCGCTGTGGCAGAACCGCGTGCCAAACTTCCTGGCCGAGAAACAGTTCAACGCTGCGATGGCGACCATCGAGCCGCACTGCGCCGTCTGCACGCTCTTCTGTCCGTACACACAGGTAATGCACTGTGCAGCACTATCAAATCACTAAAACAGACTTTTGGCTATCGGCGCAAAATCTGGTTCACTTCTAAGCTTCTTTGGACCCGATTAATTTCCTTGTACGTTTCTCTGTGGTTTAGCATGTTCTTCTCTCTCATGTGTTTGTGTGTGTTTAGCCTCTTAAGGACCCCTTCCACCTCTCGGACATGTCTGGTCTGGTGTCCCGGGTCGGCTCTCGCACCCGTCCACTGGTTCCAGAGATGTGCTTCAGCGCAGGAACTGAAAACACAGAGCCGCTGCCGTCGAACTCTCACATCGGTGACGACGGCCCCAGTGTCCTGCTGTCGTGTAGCTGCTGCGGCCTACAAGTCCACACAAGTGAGCTCACACACCTCACATGTGCTTCTTGTGATCCAAAGATGGCTTTGATGTCATGATAAGAGCCGTTCACACAGAACACTATGCTGCTGTTTAACCATTCATTCATACAAATGTGCTCGATGGATGCCTTCAACTAAGTTCATACTTTGTTTATATATAGCTTGGACACACAAACACACACACACACACACACACACACACACACATATATATATATATATATATATATATATATATATATATATATATATATATATATATATAAAACAACCCTTAAAAAATCCTTAAGATTAAGAACCAAGTGGAGTGATTTTGAACAATTTTTTTTTTTTTGCTAGTTTCTAAAAGCATATAAATATTATTTATTTTATTTAAAATAAACATTTATTATTAAGAACACATACATTTATTTATAATAATGCAAATAAATTTTTATACTGTATTATAATATATATAAATATAATTAAATTTTTAAAACAAGCTGTTAATTTTTTTATGAATTATATATAGCTTTACTTAGACAAATAAACAACATTTTTTCTGTAAAATGTAATATTAAATTAACATTTATTTAAGTATAAATGATAATGAACAATATTTTTTATTTATTATTATTATTTTTTAGAAATTGGCTTCATTGGACATGCCCATTTATTTATAAAAGTATAATATATAATAAAAATAATTATTCATAATATATTTAGTATATTATCATATGTGTTAGTCAAAATAGAGCTAACATCTATAAAAATAAAAAGTTTATTTTTGGATATATGTTGGCTATATTTGGACTTTATTGTATGAGTAAAAAGTGCCTTTTATTTGTTCCTTTAAAAAATGCATATTAATGAATGTAGTTTCAGACCATTAGTGTTGTTGTAGTTTCTTAAAAAGGAAATAGTTTACTTCAAAATCTGTCCCGTCTTTCACGTCTGCATCTGTATCTCCAGTTGTTTGTTTGCCTCCTTCACACCAATCTGCATTTTTCAGTCTGTTTGTGCTAATAAACGCCCTTGATTCAGGCTTTATCTAAGTGTCTAAGCACTGGATCTGTTCCGGCCAATCTTAAAGTGGCTACGGTCACTCCTTTGCTCAAGAAGCCTTCACTGGATCCTTCTGTTTTAAAAAATTACCGGTCCATCTCTGTCCTACCTTTCATTTCCAAGTTATTAGAGAAAATCGTGTTGGATCAGTTCCAACACTTTTTGTCAAATAACTGTATATATGAGGTCTTTCAATCTGGGTTTAGGACTGCCCACAGCACTGAGTCCGCTCTCCTGCGAGTGCTAAATGACATTTATCTCTCCACTGACTGTGGAGACACTGTGGTTCTAGTTCTCCTAGATCTGTCGGCGGCTTTTGACACCGTTGACCACCCTACTCTGCTAGCTAGACTGGAGACGTGGGTGGGCATAAAAGGCTCTGTCCTGTCATGGTTCCAGTCTTACCTTACTGACAGAAAGTTTTTAGTAAAAATGGGAAACTTTTCCAGCTCCATGGCACCCCTGAGATGTGGTCTTCCACAGGGCTCTATTTTGGCTCCCTCTCTATTTTCTCTTTACATGCTACCGTTGGGCACAATTTTTAGGAAACACTGTGTATCTTTTCACTTTTATGCAGACGACACCCAAATTTACATTCCAATCAAGCGCAATAATCCTGCAGCACTAAACTCTCTTCATCTATGCTTAGAGGAGGTGAAGGCATGGCTAGCTCAAAATTTCCTATCCCTTAATGATGATAAGACCGAGGTCATTGTTTTCAGCCCGAGTGAAAGGTCCCAGTTCACATGCCCACACTTGGGAGGTCTATCTCCCTTTAAATCTACAGAAGTGCGGAACTTAGGTGTTCTTGTTGACCAGTCTTTAAAGTTTGATAAACACATCTCATCTGTAGTCAGTTCTGGTTTCTACCAACTTCGCTTACTATCTAAAATCAAAGGCTTTCTCACTCCAATAACTCTGGAAATGGCGGTTCATGCCTTCATCACGTGTCGACTGGATTATTGCAACTCACTATATTGCGGTATATCAGATTCTCAAATCTCCCGTCTTCAGTTAGTCCAAAATGCGGCAGCCAGACTCATCCATAATTGTCGCAAATATGACCATATCTCTCCCATCCTCAGATCTTTACATTGGTTACCAGTCCGGCAGAGAATAGATTTCAAAATTCTTCTCTTTGTCTTCAAATCTTTACACAACCTAGCACCAGTTTATCTCTCTGAACTTATTCATCCGTACATTCCGTCCAGAAGTCTCAGATCCCACGACCAGGCGCTGCTGGTAGTCCCTCGTGTCAGACTTAAGCGTAGAGGGGAGCGTGCTTTTGCGGTGGCAGGGCCTTGTCTGTGGAACACCATGCCTCTAGAGATCAGAACTGCTCCCAACCTCCCTGTTTTTAAGTCTCTGGTCAAAACATATCTATTCTCGTTAGCATATTGATTTCTTATCTTAGACTGTTCTTATTTTTTATTTTTTTTATTATTATTTATTTATTTATTTATTTATTATTTTATTTTTTTTCTACATTTGCTTCTTGATTTTATAATTAATCTTAGCTTAGTTGTTCTCTATGTGTGTTTTTCTGCTTTTATTCTTATATGCTTGTTCTGTAAAGCACTTTGGTCTGTCTTGTGTGGCTGTTTAAATGTGCTATATAAATAAATGAACTTGAACTTGAACTTTATCTGGTGGCAGGGCCTCGAGAGCCAATTTACCGTCAGTCAGGCTGAACCCAACTCAGACGAGCACAGAAAAAAACCTCACGAAGAGGAGAAAGTGTCTCGTTTCGAGGGGTTTCTCTCCACGGCGCTAGTCTAAGCCGCGCAGTTAGCCAATTAGCCGTTTGTCGAGATGAACACCAGCATCTGGGTTAAAAAATGGCAGTCTAGACCAAACTATTTCAGTTTTCTTGATGTTTTTGTGTTTTCCAGAAGCGTTCGGCCGTGATATTTCCAGTCGGCTGATGATATGATTATATTTACTTGCGAAAGAGCGACGGATTTATGTCAGCGTGCTAAAAAACGTTGGGATACGTAAGTTTGTGAGTTGATTACGGCGAGTTGTTTGGATTTATGAAGTGCGGTCTTGCTCTGCTTTTAGCAGCGCTAATCACTTTAGCGCTGCTCTCTGTTTTCACTCTGTCAGACTGATTCCAGTCGTCAGAAGAGTACTTGCTCATATTTTACCTGTGCTGCTGTCAGCTCTTCTCAAGCTCTCTGAAAGAAGCACAGCTTATGAAAAACTGAGGTTTCTGTCTCGTAAATCTCCCCTGATGACCCACGTTTGATTAAGATGCAGCTCGGTTATATATTACTGCATCGAGGACTGTTAGCAGCCTACGGTTATAGTGTGTTAATTAGTGGAAGTGTTGATTATGACAACTCTTATTATTAAGACTGGTACAATAATAATAAGAATAATATAAATATTAGTATTAATAATAATAATTATTTTCTTTTGTTAATATAGTTATTTTCTTCGTTTTTTTGTGCATTTTTTTTGTTTAGTTTTTTGTATAATTGTTTTACTTTTTGTTTTGTTTTCTCTTTGGTTTATTCAGATTTTATTTTTTTCTTTCTGTTTTGTCAGTTGTAAATTCTTTCTGTTTCATACTTTTGTATTCTGTTTGTTTTTATTTTGTTTGTTTTCCTTTTTATAATTATAATATATTAGTATTATTGTTATATTTTATGTAATTATATACACATACATATCTTTTGTTTTGTTTGTTCTTTGGTTTCTGCTTTTTCCTACACTTTTTTTGTCTTTTTGTCATTTAATTTCTTTGTTTCTTTCCTTTTGTTATTCTCATTTTATTTGCATTTAATTTGAGTTTTTTTTTTTGTTGTCATTTTTGACTTTAGTTTTTTTCATTAATTTATTGCATTGTGTTTTCTTTAAATTTTTTCTTTCATTTGTTCTTTTTAAAATAATAATAATAAATAATTTATTAATAATAATAATAGCTATTATTATTAGTGTGTGTGTGTGTGTGTGTGTGTGTGTGTGTGTGTGTGTGTGTTTAACAAATATATTTTGTTTTTGTTTATTCTTGTCGTTTTTTTGTCTTTTTCATCTCCAATTCATTACTTAATTATTTTATTTTTTGTTTATATTTATTTGTCTGTTCTTCTTCTGTTTATGTTTTCATATATAATTTCAATAAAATAATAATAATAATATCCATTTTTATTTTTGCAATTATTTGAAATAAAAATCTTGTTTTTTATTATTTTATTCTTCAAGGCCATAAATGATAGATATTTTACTGTATCAAAACCCCTTTACTGTGGTAAGACCACTACATTTTGACCCCTGGTGGCTTCTCACTATCATTAACTGTCTCCACGCCGTGAGTTTCCTGCTGAAAGTAGATCCCGTGGCTCCCTGGAGGTGTTTTAAACGCCCAGATCCCCTCGACTTCCTCTTACAGAGACGACAGCGAGCCACCGACCCAAATTAACCCAAGAGTAATAACAACAGCATCTCCAGCTTGTTTGCTTTCCAAAGGCTTGAAAAAGAGTCCTTGAAGTGATAGACAGCTTGTTAGTTTCTTCATGATATTTTGGGTTTTTCTTAAGCGCTCATACACTTGAACTCTGTTGGAAATGGCTTCCCTGAACATGGGCTGAAGACTAAAAAGATTTTACATATTTCTGACGATTAATGACTTGAAAACGGCTTTGCGACTTGTTTAACAATGTGTTTCCAACCAAATGTCAGTATTCGGGATTTTATAAATTGTAATTTAATTGTTTTTGTAAGAAGTATTGTTTGACCCCGCTTACATTCTTATTTAAGTAAAATATATTAGTGACTCATACACAATATTTAATATACAATTTTTTGTTTTTCCTTTTGTTTTGTTTTTCATTAATTCTTTGGTTCATTTGATTTGTTTTAATGACCTTGTTAGTTTTTGCTCATTTTCTTTCATCTTTTCATTATTTCATATTTAACATAGGTTGATAGTTGTTTTTTAATGAAAAATTACAAAAAGTGTTTTTTTTCTCAATAACATAGACTAGTGAATCTTAAACAGTTTACTTAATATATTGTAGTTTTGTTTGATTTCACTAGTTTTCATTTATTCTCTTTTGTGTTTATTCGTTTGTTGTTCATTAAACTTTTTAGAAAAATTTTCCACGAAAAAACATTTAACTTTAATAATACACAATATATTCAAATAATAGTTTTTACTTATTTTACTCATTCATTTGTTGTATTTTTATTTTTTTCCTTGACTTTATCCTTCATTCTTCATTTCTTTTATCAATTAAATTTTGCTCCCATAATTTTTTTGTTTGTTTTGTTTGCTTTTGTTTCAAATATGCATTTTGCTTGTTCTTGCTTTGCTCTAAATTACAGAAACAGTTTATCTTAGTAAATAGCATACATTGGTGAATCGTTTAATAACTTGTGTTATTTTTCTTTTTCGCCGTTTTGTTCTTTTTTTACCTTTTCATTTTAGTTAATCAGTTTTTTCATTCGTTCATTTGTCTGTTCTGTTTCATCTGTGCTTTTGTTCATTACTAATTAGTTTGTTGCACTTTAGTTTTTCTATCCTTGTATTTGTTTTTTCTTACGTTGTTTTTCTTTTTCGCTGTTTTTTTTTCTTTTTTCATTTTAGTCCGTACATTTTTCGCTTGTTCATTTGTTTGTTCGGTTTCATTTGAGCTTTTGTTTTTTTGTTCATTACTACTCAGTTTGTTTAATTTGTTTTATTTATTGTATTTACTAACATTGTTTTTCTTTTTTGTTAATTTGTAATTTTTCGTTTATTTTTTTTTGGTTCATTCTTTGTTTGTTTTGTTTTTAATTTGTTTACTTGTTTTTATATTTGTTTTAGTTAATTGCTAAACCTTTCGTTCATTCTTTTGTTTGTTCTCTCTTCCGTTATTTCTGTTCTTTCATATCTGCATTCATTGTTTTTTCTCTTTAATGTTTTCTTTATTTTCGTTTGTTCTTTTTACTAAAATTGTATTTAAATTTTGTATTGTTTTCTTTAATAATACAATAATTAATAAATACACGGTCTGTTTAATAATTAAATCCGAACGTACATTTATCAGTTTGGTTCATAGACAGCTAAGTGTCTGTTCTCGTTTCCATCAGGTTGTTACGGCGTAAATCCCGAAACGAAACGGGACGGCTGGATGTGTTCTCGGTGCACTGCGGCCGACTGGACAGCGGTAAGTATCGCAAACATAGATCAGTTAAAATCATTGATATTAAAAATTGTGTATGTTGAACTTCTATATAGCACATTTACTGTTGCGTTAACTTTATTCGGTCCATGATTGGAGTTGTTTATTCGTCGCAGGGCTGCTGTTTGTGCAGTTTAAGAGGAGGAGCTTTGAAGAAAACCACAGATGACAGGTCTAACATCTCGAACTGTTTCTCTCATATCGCGAGGAGATACGCGACATCTGTTCATGTGTTTGATGTCCCGTCCGCAGGTGGGTTCACGTGATCTGTGCCATCGCTGTAGCCGAGGCTCGTTTCGTTAACGCTGTGGAGCGAGAGCCTGTGGATGTGACGGCTGTCCCCGACACCAGGAAGAGTTTGGTGAGTCGGCGGTGAAACCACAGTCCTCTTCGTTGTTTTACCACATAATGTTTTCAAATGGAGATCTCTCTGATTGTTAATTTGCTCGTTTGCGTTTCCTTTAATTTCTGTCGTAGATGTCGGTCTTTTACATTTGTGTTTGTGCATTTGTTTCTTGCTTTTCCCTTTCGTTCTCTATTTTTATATTGTAGCTTAATTTTTCTTACTTTAAAAAAAATATTTCTTTCATTATTTGCGTTTTAGTTTTAGTTGATTCAGAATTTTTTCTTCGTTCCATTTCATTTGTGCTTTTGTTTGTTTGTTTTTTGTTCGTTACTAATTCGTATTTTGTATTTCTGTTAGTTTTTTCTTGCATTGTTTTTCTTTTTCGCTGTTTTTTTTTTACTTTTTTATTTTTATTCGTATATATTCATTCGTTCATTTGTTTTTTTCTGTTTCATCTGTGCTTTTGTTCATTACTAATTAGTTTGTTGCACTTTATTTTTTCAATCCTTGTATTTGTTTTTTCTTACGTTGTTTATCTTTTTCACCGTTTTGTACTTTCTTACTTTTTTGTTTTGTCAATTTTTCGCTGTTTCATTTGTGCTTTTGTTTTTTTCTTCATTACTAATCAGTTTGTTTAATTTGTTTCATTTATTGTATTTTCTTACATTGTTTTTCTCTTTTGTTCTTTTGTAATTTTTTAGTGTTTTTTTTGTTGATTCTGTCTCATTTGTTTTTAATTTATTTTATTTGTTTACACTTACTTTTTTTGTTCATTCTTTTGTTTGTTCTCTCTTCCATTCTTTCTGTTCTTTCATATCAGCATTCATTGTTTTTCTTTTTAATGTTTCTATTTCATTTGTTCTTTTTACTTGTAATTGATATAAATGTAATTTATCTTTTGTATTGTTTTCTCTGCTTTCATTTGTTTATTCATTTTCCTAAAGGACTTTAGTTTTTTTTCTTACATTGTTTCATTCTATTTTGTCTTTGTTTGTATTTTTATACTTTTGTTTAAGTTTAGTTTCTTTTTATTCACTTTTTCTGTTTCTTTCCATCATTTTTTTAAATCTTTCATTTGTGCTTTTCTTTCTAATTAGTTTCTCTATTTTCTATTTATTTCTTAAGTTTGTGCTTGTTTATTTGGTTATTTCTTTTTCATTAATTTTGTTATTCAAGTTTAATTTTATTTCTGATTAAGATTTTGTTTGTTCTTTCTGTTTTTTTTTTTTTTTTTGTATGGGTGCTTGTTTTCTCATTATTTTATACTTTATTTTGTTTTGTTCTTTCCATTCTTTCATGGTACATTTATTTAATTTTTTTTAATTTTTAGGTAATTGTTTTGGTTAATCGTTTGTTCTCCATTTCTGTGTCTTTTTGTTTAATTTTTTTGTGCTTTTTTTCAATCGTTCTTTTAATTTCTCACTTGTTTCAGTCATTGTTCTAATTCTTTCATTGATATTTTTTCTTTTTGGCTTTATTTTATTAATCCGTTCATTATTATGTGATTTCTTTTTTTTTGTTCATTTAGTTTGTTTCTTTTGCCTTTTTCATTCTTTCACTCTTTCTTTGCTCAGTTTTTCTTTAATTTGTATTTTCATGTTTTGCTGTTTCTCTCTCTCTCTCTCTCTCTCTTTCTCAGAGGATATATGATGCATTATTAATGACGTGCAATGGCTGAATAATCAGGTGTCGTTTCTCACTGTGCTAAATGCGCTGCATTGATTATATAGGCAGGTTTTCTCCTCCTCTGCATGTCTGAACGCTGCTCAATGCATTTATGCTGACAAATACACAACCCCAGGCAGCTTCAGCACATGATTACTTGAAAAACATGCTTCGCCGAGGCACATAACCCTCTCTTACAGTTCATACAGTTGACTTGCTCTACCAGTCGCCATTAGCACGTGTTTGGTTTCCAGGCACAAAAGGAGGCCGCTTTATCTTCCTGCTCGCCATGACACAAACGGACACCGGCTCTTGATGCATGAATGAATAACTGAGAGCTTGATGCTCGTAAATCATGTATTTTCTTTTCCCTTGCCCTGTCCGTTGGCCTGTCTGGCGATCAATCTTTGGCGAATGATAAATCAGAGGCTTTCACCAGCCGATGAAATATTTCCGAGCTGGCGCCTCATCAAAAGGCCGTTGTACATTATGGCCGCTTGGCCACAGGAGGCTGAAATGAAGTATTGACAATTTAATAAAGAATCTTTATTCTTGTCGATATCCCTCTGTGTGTGTGTGTGTGTGTGTGTGTGTGTGTTTGGAGGTGGTTTATGCAGAAATGGAGGAGAAGAGGATAGAGACAGGAATTAACAGATTTTTTTTTGAGAGGATGTTAAAAAAATGCTAAAATATCAGCTGCTTTTATTTGCAAATACAGTCTCGTGCCACAAACTCAGCCCTGATTTCTGCGTTTTGTGAGTCCATGTGAAAACGAAACGGACTGTTTGTGTTCATTTTATTAGTTAATGTTCATCTTTGTAGTCTTCATCTGATCTGCTGAGCTCATGGAATGACTTTTGTTTCCAGCTGACACTTGAAAATAATGTTAGCCGAAAGCCTAATAGCTGCTTAGCATTGACTTTGCAATCTCAAGCCACATTCTGGTATGAAACGCCCTTTTTCTTATGCGTAAAATCACTTTTTCTCATTTAATATATTCTTACTAAATGTCTGCTTTTTTGTTCATTATTGTACATTTTTAGTTAGTTTCCTTTTTCTACTTTTTCCATTCATTCTATTGTTTTTTTATTTTCATTCATTGTTTTCATTAGTTCATATATTTGTTTGTTCTGTCTGTTTCTATCTATTTAGTCTGTTCTTTTTGTGTAGGTTTTTTCTTTCACTATTAGTTTCTTATGCTGTTTGTCTTTCAGTTTTTTCTTGGTTTGGCTTCTGCTTTTGTTTTAATTCTTTTTATTTTATTTTTGCTAATCGCTTCGTTTTTCTTGTTTCTGTTTATTAAATGTTTGTTGTTTCTTGCATTTTTTTTTTGGTCCATTTTTATGTTGTTGTTAATTTTATTTTCATTTTTTATACTTTAAAAAAATTACTGTAATTTTAAACATTTTGGAAGTTTTATTTTAGTCCACACATTAATAAATGTTTTATAATGAAAGACTTCTGAAAATACGTCCTTTTTTTTTAGTTTTTTTTTTTTTTTACTGTTTACGATTAGCCTAATAGCTATATGTGACCCTGGAGCACAAAACCAGTCATAAGGGTCGATTTTTTTTTTTAAAACCCCAGAGACTTAAGACTGGTTTTGTGTTCACATCTAGCAGTGTACTCTCATTTGGCTTAGGCTCCAACTTCCAGTAGGCCCTTTCCCTGATGGATAAAATAAATTTTTGTTATTGAGTATCCTGGAAATTTGTCATGTTACAAAGGCTGTAATTTCTTCGTTACGATTTGCAGAAGTGTGTCTACTGCCACAAGACGACCAAGCAGATCTTCGGCGCATGTATCCAGTGCTCTTTGGACAACTGTTCCACTTCCTTCCACGTCACCTGTGCCCTCCTCGCTGGAGTCGTCATGAAGCCAGCTGATTGGCCATACGTGGTGTCCGTCACCTGCCACAAACACAAACAGACCAATCAGAAGGTGTGTAGCCACCATAGAAGGGATCTTAATGCACACGGTGATCCTCAAACTGACGGTTTCCCTCCGTTGCAGGTCAAAAGTGGCTCACGCGAGCTGTCTTTGGGTCAGGAGGTCATCGGCAAGAGCAGCAATGGTTGGTTCTACCGCTGCACCATCACCGGCATCGGCACGCAAAACTACTATGAAGTCAACTTTGATGACGGCTCCTACTGTGATAACGTCTTCCCAGAGAACCTGCTGGTGAGATGCCAAGAAATAGCCACTTTTAAGGGATTTACATTTGGTTTTAGTTTAGTAAAAGCACTATGTAATGTTTTTTGTTATGTTTGTGGCTCACAATTTAGACATTGTTTTTTCCTCAGAATTGTTTGATATAAACTTTTTTCAGAATTGCGATACTCAAAATATGTAGACTCAGAAAAAGTTTATATATCACAATTCTGACTTAATTTCTCCGAACTGTGAGTTTATTTCAGTCCAATTCTGAAAAAAGTCAGAATTGCGTGATATAAACTCGCAGTTGAAGAGAAAAAAGTCAGAATTGTGAGAATTTTTTTTTCAGTGTTGGAAACGGGTTTCCATACTTTGTTGCATTCACTTGGCTCATCCAACCAGATTCTAGAGATTCTGATTCTAAAACCTCCTTAATCATGAAAAAATTAATAATAATAACTGTAACGTATGTCATTGTGGCTTATTGCTGTCTAAAAGGCAGCTCCTGGATGCTAATTGGTTTAAATCTAGATTGATTGAAATTCAGCTCATCCAGTCAGATTTTAGAGTTTTTAGTAGCTTGTTCATGATAAAACCGTTGTAATGTACATCCTCTTGTGTCTGATTGCCTTTTAAAATGCATTTCTCTGATTGGTTAAAATCTAACGGTAGGTTGTTATGGTTGCCAGTTGGCTTTGGCACAGTCATTTGGCTCATCCAATCAGATTTTAGAGCTACAACTGCCTGTTTGATCCACCATCTCTGTGATTTCTGCATCTCAGAGTCATGACTGCCTGAGGAACGGCCCTCCAGATCTGGGTGAACTCGTGGTGGTCAACACCTTTGACGGACGGGTTCTCAACGCTTCTTTCATCAAGGAACACATCCACCGATACTATCAGGTAACTGTGACGTCCTTCAGTTTTATTTGTGTTTGTTCATCCCCCCTTTTATGACTATTTACTTGGTTTGGTAATCTGTTTCAAGCCAAACTACTTTTTAATTGGATATTAAATGGACGTTGCAAAGTGCAACGCGTCTTCATACAGCAAACAAATAATCGTACAGTGTGACCAGAGTTGTTCAATCTGTGAATCGTTGACTCTTATGAAATGGATCTATTTAATTATTGTCAAAATGAATCAGTTTTAGGTATCTCAATAACTAGAACAATTAATTGTTTAAAAAAATGTGCTATTTAATAAAGTCATTTGTAATTGAGTATAGTATTTAGTTTACTTGTATAATTCAGATCAGTAGAGTTTCACAATGATATCAGATTTTTAGGTTAGAAACCTACGTCTTCAATTCATTGATTCCCAATCTTATCCGAGTCTTTCAGGAGTCCCACATTTGGTGCAAAGTTTGCTTTCCTTGTACACAGAGGAGCCACTGACATGTTGAGTGGAAGAGAGATGAGAATAATGGGAAAATGAGAAAACTAGGCAGATGTGACGCATTTATGAAGTCTGTAGATGAAGCTTATAAGGTGTAATGGACCACAGGTGTTGAGAATAGGCGTCATTTGTCTTCTAAATCACATTTGGATGGAAACGTGACTCAGAAAACTACCAGTTTCAGTTTTTTTGGCTTACAAACTGTGTTAATACATTGTTTGACACATTGGATGAACTAGTTTTGCTTCACGTCAGATTCTTTCTCATTAAAACCCAAACGCACACAGTGTTTCATTGCTCGGCTGAGTTCTTGAGAGACTCCTCTGTCAGCATTAACAAACTGCTTGATTCTCTCCTCCACCACAAGACTCAATTATTTATTAGATCCGTGTGAGACTTGGCACTCGTAACAAGCGCCAATCGCTTTCATGACGTCACTTTTGACTTTGCTAGACGCGGCAAACGTTCTCCCACCCGCCGCAGGCGATCTGTAGCTGGATGCCTGAATGTCTGACAGGTCTTGAAGCCGTTGGGAATTGATGTGGAATAGGGTGTTGATTGCAGACTGGTTGAAAGTTTGCAACTTATGTTGTTGTTGGATGTTGTTTCGATGAAAAATGTAAGAGTTTTAAGGGAATATTTGAGGTTAAATGCAGTTTTTTATAGCTTTATTAACAACATTAGTGGTTAGTGGAAGTGGTTCTAAGGAAAGGATCCAAGGCATCTAAACTGTATTTCCTTCCAGGTGGAGTTTCAGGACGAGACGCAGATCTTACTGAAGCGCAGCGAGATTCACTCTCTGGACCATGAGCTGCCCAAGAGGGTCATGTCTCGTCTGGTAAGCGCTTTTATTTGCTTCAGGCCGAGTACCATATGTTTTCTGCACACAGAATTCATCAACGTAAAGTCAAAGTGCAGGTGCAACGCTTCATAGCTTTCGTATTTGTCAAACTAGAGGGTTTATCAAGCTAACAGTGCAGTTGGAGCTGAAGGTGTGCCGATCTGATAATTAGTGTTGGTATTGTCTCTGATACTGCCATTTTCTGCTGGATCAGGTAGCGGTTAAACGAGTTACTCTGTTTTGAGTAATTTCCAGGTCTGGAAAACTATGTAATAAAAAAGCAGAGTATGTATTCTTTTTATCTGAAATGTAAAACTGTTCAAAGAAAAGGTTCAATAAACTATCTCACGGACATATTACACTATGCATTAGTTGAGCATACGTGCTCTATGCCTCTTCGTATTCGAGCCTTTCATATTGATAAATTCTTGCGCAATGAAAGATTATTAATATCCTTTCTTGTTCTGATCAATTTATCATATCTTGCTGCCTCATTACTGTGCTATACATTTAAGTATTTTAATTGTTTACTATATATTTAAATATAAATATATTTACTTGTTTTTCATTCATGTATTTCACAACAAAACAAAGAGAAATATATAACATTTTACCAAATTTAGTCGGACGCCTTTATTTGTTTCCCATTAAATAATGCTTTTTTTTAAATGTTTAGATTTTATAAAATTGTGCACTCATGATTTTTCTAGAGTAATTTTTGCTGCCGAATTGTCCACTAACCTAGTTTATAATAGTATTTTTGTCATAAATTATGATTATTTTTTAATTTATCTTTCATTAAAAGGAAGTTGTCTATATTTAGTAGATTGTGTTTAACACACAAAAGAGTGATGGTCAGGTCAACTTATATATTGAGGTAAGGAAATTCTACACTAATTTTGAAAAAAAGGTCTTTGCCCACCCCTGGTTGGAGCCCATTTGGAGAGCTCTGATGGACGTCACTAAATGATAATTGTCTTTTCTTTTTATTAACAGGCAACTGTGAACCAACAGCAACCTCAGGTGCAAACCGTCAGACGAACCTCTTGCCGCAAAGCGCCCTCGTCTGCCGACACCGCCTCCAATACTAGCCATTGAGCCCTCAGCACTACCTCCAGAAATAGTCAACACTTTCCTTCCTGCTAGTATTACTCCAAACACCAGCACTGCCCCCTGCCTGACTCCCCCCACCTCACTTCCTGTTACTGCAGCCACACTTCCTGCCCCGGAACCCAGCGAGAGTTACACACACAGCTCCAGTTACGTAGCCTACATGGAGTCTCTCCTCAACTCTGACTTTCCTCCAGAAGAGGGTGAACAAGGTGTTCAGCAGATGTATTGAAGCGCCACTTTGCGCTACCAGCTATTCGTCAACACATACAGACTTTAAATTCATCTACTGCATGTCTTTGTTTCATTTATTCGCTGTCGTGCTAATCCGAGTCTCCCACCTATGAACGCGTGGGACGCATGCGTGTCATTATAGCTTGAAGCTGAAACAGACCCAGTACATACCCTTGGGTGACGCCTCACTTTTCCGACCCTTTCCACGATCCCTCGCTCCGGTTCTTTCATTTAACACGAAGAGCTGCCACACGTTTTCAGATGGGATAATCATTCACTTGTATGTGCTGTTGACTATATACCTGATTTTTTTCTCAAACGAGTGCAAAATATTTTTCTAACTCGAGCCAAATCATGCTACCCGGTCACAGATCACATAGACAGTCTAAATTTGTACAGTTTCGGGTATTTTTCTCTACGCTCAAGTGTTCGGGCGGGGGGTCACAGGAAGAGTTTTTGCTGGGCTCATTGGATTTAACAAGTATTTAAATGTCTTTTGTCGCATATAAATTTAATACTTGTATAAAGAAAATCAATTATGGCAGCAACAGAAGCTACAGTTTTCAGTTTACGTACACATCTGTGTTACGATAGATTTGCGTATCTTCATGTATTCTTCTATAATCTATGATAAAAACTTTTTCAGCACCAGATGAATTGTTTTTCTAGCATACTTGGTAGACGTTGATATTGAATACTATTGTCTGTTTTTTTTATTATAATTACAGTTGTTGTTATTGATTATTATTTTTATTGATTTTTATTTTGGTGAATATTTGCAACATATTGTCAAAAGATAAAAAAAAATTGAATATCATTTTTATTCAAAAGGTTGAAGTGGCATACATTTAAGCGTATAGTCATAGGTGATATTAAACAGATACGCAATCTGCCTTCTCAAGGTGCTATAGAGGTCTTAGACTACTGAGGGGCGATCCGGGTCATGTGACCCAGAATTAGGTGTACATACTAGATGTCCTGCTTGCAAATTGGAAAAATTGTCTTCAGTATAACTTCTAGTCTTATCAAATGCCGTCACATTCAAATAAAGGGTCTGGTTGTCACTTTGGATTTGTTTTCTCCTTGTTGTTTGGCCATCCTTGTTGTTTCATTTTCTGACGCGAGCGATTATCAATCAGCACGCCTCCTTCACTGGTACTTGTGGGTTCATTATTCAAATAGCACTGAAAGCTTAATCCAGCAAACCCTCCATTAATTTGGAAACAAACACTTGGATATGACCGTTACAGACAGGATTGTTGTTATAGACTAAAGTCAAAACGGACCCAGTACATAGCCTTGGGAGATGCCACACTCTTCTGATGCTTCCAACAACCCCTTGCTCCACCTTTTTTGTCAAACTGAAAATGATTTTCATGTGGAATAGTCATTCACTTGCTTTAGCATGCCATAGATTTTGGAGAATTGTGCAAAATACAAAGTAAATGAATGCAAGGAAAGTCCCCAAACGAGGTTATTTTTTCATTAAATAGACTGTTTGAAAATTATTAATTGCATTCCTTTTTATTGCATTATTTTTCAAACATAATTGACAGTCCTTTTTTCATATATATATATATATATATATATATATATATATATATATATATATATGATATAAGAATATCTGAATTACATCTCTACGATAATATATGTGTGTACAGAGGTTTGAACTTCGCAAGCACATCCCTCTTCCCTTCTGTTTAATGTGACAACCATCGTTCTCGTCTCAAAACCGTTTGTTTCCCACCCCCCAGTGATGATTACGGCTGCTCTGACAGTAGACGTGAAGTGTGTCAATGGCATTTGTACTCCTCTGTTTTTGGGATTTCTGCTTTGCATTAACAGAAACGTCACAAGAGGCAGGTTTAATGAAATAACCCACCACAGCTTGCATACTGATGATGGCAAATGTTTATTTGTGCAGAAGTACTAGGAAAGATTGTAATAAAATGTGAAGTGAAACTGTGCTTTGTATTTGACCATGATAAACCTGGTTTAAATAATAATACAAATAAATTAATACAATACTTGAATGAATGTAGTAATTGATTATCAATAATTATAAATATATTACATCTGGCTAGGCTTTTGCTCATCTATTTAGTTTTTAATATTCTTTTTAATTAGTTCTTTGTAATGAATCACTTCAACCAGTTCACAAATTGAGTAAACTTCCCCAAATGTAATCCAAACGGTTCTTCAAATCCTTATCCAGTAATCAAAAACAACTGTAAAGGTCACGGAAATCAATTGGCCTATAACAAGCTTTTCCTCTCGAAAATGTGGCATTTAAAAAAAAATTGCTTTCTGAAAAGTATATTTCTGAAGTTCAGAGGTCAGTTAATTGTTGTTTATTCATTTCAAATGATCACATTCGAACAGATTAAAAGCTTTTCTCGGAGACCAGGCCTGTTAAAAATAAACCATTATGAAAAAAACAATGAATCATCCGATGCAAGAAGATTAATCTGAGAGGTTTTTTTTTTTAAATCGAAGCCTCATTGACATTTAGCCGCTCTAAATGTGCCTTTTTCTAATTAAAAACCAAACTAGGCTTTTAAAATATCGACTAATTGTTTCGCATAACTAAAGTGAAACGTCAGTCCGTATTTGTTTTGCGCAACTGTAGATCCCATAATGCACCGCGCACATCGTCGTGACACTCGCTCACAAACTCTGTTCATGAAGTGATGAATCCTCTAATGCTCAGACATATTTCGAGACACAGCTGCAGAACTGAAGAGATGTGAAATGACACCTGAGCTCATTACCTGCTGCATATCTTCATTAGCTCAGTGTGTGTACGTACGTTCAAGCTCTAACACAGTTACAGATTGAATCCTTTCAATAAATCATTAATGAAAAGTTAAAACACTGAACTTAGAATCTGTAGAAAAATGGTGATAGAGCTTAATTTGATTCATTTCTATTAATGAGTTCAAACTGGCACTCACGCATTTGCGATTTATCGGATTAGTAAGCAAGGTTTTTTTTTTGTTAGTGTCAGGGCAACAGTTCGATGAACAAGAAATGAATATTAAGTTGTAGAGACAATATTGTCCGTATTGTCTATTTCTCTAACAAAAATGTTTCCATACAAAGAACATCTCTGCACTAAACCCATAGACAGTAAAAGAAATGGACACAGCGACCCCATTGGAACTCAATTGAGTCAAATGAAGCCCATTTTTAGCGTTTTTTTTAGCACTTCCGTTTCTGACGCAAAGACTCAAACGAAGCTTGACGACGTCAGCAACCTGTCTGACAGATGTAAATCTTCTAGTAGCTGTGCGTGCAAACTGCCATCGTTAATCTTGCAGAGACGGCGAGCTTGAGCGGGGAGTTCTTTGTCGTGAATGAGCAGGAGTAAGTATTCTGATTAATTATTTTGTATAGTATTTTAAAATGTAACGCCAGTACGCCATATTAAGTTAATTGCCTGCGAGCTTCTCCTCCTGTCTGTACTGTAATGCGACAGAGAGACGAGTGGTTATGACGCAATCGTTAGCCTATTTTTACAGAAACTGTTTCTACGGGGCCATAATGTAACAGAAAGTAATGGAGCCCTTTATACATTGTCGTGTATCTTTAGAAATAAATAATGGACAAACGGAGTCTTTAAACGCCTCAGATGTAAAGTTATTCGCTGTCAAAGTGACGCCAAAATGAATGGGAGTCAATGGGATGCTAACTCAAGTGAAGTTCTGCTACAAGATGGCGGCACGCGGCCGACTTCAACTTCCGGTCGACTTCCTTGCCGCCTGACTAAAACACTGCAGTGATTACTTCCTGAATGAATTTTTTTTTTTTTTTTTTTTTTAAAGAATCAAGTGATTCATTCATGAAAAAACTTTCTTCCATCGTTTCTGAATGAATCAGTCGATTTGAAAGAATCGATTGAATGAATGACTCAGCGACTCACTTATTAAAGCCCCTTTCACACTAAAGTTAATATGCAATGACAAAGCTTCGCAACCTCAGATCCGGCGACATGAGTGACAGCGACCGGATGGAGCTGCGTTCACACTTTTGTCGCTGCATGTAACCTGGGGTTGGTGATGAGGTCATTAGTGGGCGTTCTTACTACTGGCTGCCTAACATTGTTCTTGACAGCGAATCAGTTTTCTTGCAGCTAAATACAAACATATTGGAAACAAAAGACTATAAATCCATACATAAAATCTAAATCTAATGAGGGATTTTCAATTTCACTGTCGGTGCTGAAAGGAGAACGATCACATGAGTTCTACCTTCTTCTTTTCTATTGGCTGTTGCTCTCGGAAGTCGCTCTTCATTTGCATAAAGTTAGAGGATTCTCAACTTTGTCGCATCACTGACCAAAGATGGAGGAGAGGCTGTTAGCGTTTTTGCCATAGATAAACACATACAATGGAAAATTTTTGTTTATATATATATGGATTTATATCAGATTAGATTATATTTAGTCTTTTGCCTTCAATATGTTTGTTTTCAGCATCAAGAAAACTGATTTACTTGTCAACAACAACGTTACTATGCAGATGCAGACAATTTTTGTTTCATATTTAAAAGTATCGTTTTATTTTTTTCCCTACCATTTGCTATTTTGATAGCTTTTATATTTAAAACATTAATCTCATAACATTATTTATGCAATTCATAAATGTAGTGTAAATGCATGTAAAAGTGATATATGTGTATATATATATATATATATATATATATATATATATATATATATATATATATATATATATATATAGAATCCCTGCATGCTTAATTAGGCCTATACTTGAATTTTATTTAAAATAATAATAATAGTAAAGCCACTTAGCTAATCTAAATTATATATATATATATATATATATATATATATATATATGTATGTATGTATATGTATATTTATGTATGTATATGTATGTATCTATTCTGTGTATTCTGACACATACATGGATGACTCTGTCATCTGTGATTCTTTGTCACAGATATCTATCTGTCTCCGTGTCTCTCTTTATTTCTTTCTGTGCTGTTAGACGTGATCAGCATCTCGATCTCCGTCTTTGATGCTGCTGAAAGTTGTTTTGAAGTCAGCAGATGAAACAGGAGAGAGCGGGTTTCTGCATGACCCCCCTGTGACCCCCGTCGCCGCTGCAGGGCCGTTTGATGTGAACACGCTCCCCCTAATTACAGGCACCGGACCGATGCCACCTAAGACAAATTCTGCCAGCGCTATGGAGCAGCGAGTGACAGCGTGGCTCTGACCCGTCTGTCTCTCTCTCTCTGGGGCATTGATATTCCACTCGTGTGGTTACATTCAGAACAGGGCGCTGGGATCGTGCCAGATTCACCATTACAGATATTAAAATGCATTTAGAGAAAGACAAGGCCTGCTTTGATATTATGGATCATGGCAGTGAAATACTATTTCGTGCTGGCCAAGCTGAGATCACCTGTCATGTGACATGAAATGAATGGCCTTGCTGAAGATTCCTTGAATAATTCTTGCTGGATTTGCTAGATAGAATTAAAATAATTATGTTATTATTGTTGTTGTTATTATTTTAAACTCATTATACATAAAAAGTTCCAAAAATTTTTGTTTTTGTTTCTTTTTGGATCGGTACAGTAGTTTTATTTGAATAATATTAGGATTTTTAACATCTTTTTTTTTTTTAATCATTATTTGTTATTATTTGTTGAATTATTATTATCATTATTTGAAACTTCCAAAAGTTTACTTTTTTGCACAAAAATGGATTAAAGATTTTGGAATTGTAGTTTTATTGTAATTCTATTATTATTTTTAACATCATCTTTTGACTCCTTATTTGTTAAAAAATCCAAAAGCTGAGACATTCTTCAGCAAAAAAAAAAAAAAAAAAAAAAAACGATAAAAATGTACGTTTTAAATTTTTTTATTCGAATTGTATTATTTTGTACTTCTTTTTTTTTTACTTTGATTTTGTTAAAACTTTCAAAAATGTATACTTTTTTTGCATTAAAATGTATTAAAGGTCCATTTTTTTATCTTTTTATTATTTATTTATTTATTTTATTAGTTTTTTTTACTAATTATTTGTTTTAAAAAACGAGACTTTTGCATAAAAATGCATTAAAGATGAAAAAAATAGTTTGCTGTCACATGCAGTTCAATTATTTTTAACAAATAATTAGTAAAATTTTAGAAAATTTTCATGCAAGTTTTAACAAACTCAAAGTAAAAAATATATATATATTAGAACAAAATAATAAAATTCTAATAAAAAAATACATCTTTTATCTTTTTTTGTGGAAGAATGTCTCAGCTTTTGGAATTTTTAACAAATAAGGAGTCAAAAGATGATGTTAAAAATAATAATAGAATTACAATAAAACAACAATAAATTTGTATTATGTGTTGTTTTACTCATTGGTACATAAACAAGTAGCATGCCGTGTTTAGCATACTTAACATTTTACATATAAGTAAAAAAA
Source organism: Carassius auratus (assembly GCF_003368295.1). NCBI lineage: Eukaryota > Metazoa > Chordata > Actinopteri > Cypriniformes > Cyprinidae > Carassius > Carassius auratus. The sequence continues at coordinate 74,767 of NC_039289.1, forward strand.
AAATTACAGTTACATTTTACTGTATGAGTGGTGTCCATTTATCATTTCATAAATAAATATGGTTATTTTAATAGTAAACAAACTACAGAAATGGTACTTGTATATCAGTATTCAATATTAAGAATGTGAACACAGCTTGAAAGTTGTTTTCAGTCGCTGTTTGAATACAAATGTCTTGTCTGTGGAGTTTGTGTGTGTGTGCGTGACAGATGACGAGAGAAAGACGTATAAGCCGTCCTCTAAGATTAATGAAAAACAGCGTCGTGAGTTACTGGCATGCTAATGAAGCATCTTTGTCCAGTCAGGGACGAAAAACTAATCGCTCCTCTCCTCCAAAAGCTCCTAAACGCTCCATTAGTCCAGAAGTGGATGATGTTTCTGATTCGCCGAGCTTGGCTTTATTTATTAGCGTCTCTGAAATGGCTAGAGACACACACACACACACACATGCTTGTGAACGTTTGCTAGCTAAATGAGGCAATTTGTTCTGTTTATTTATTAAGCTAATTGCAGTAACTAACACAAAACCCTAAAATAAGTCTTTAAGTAAAATGTTTAAGCTACTTTTTAGCTATCAGCTAATTCCTTCATCTAGCTGTAGGCTACTAGAAACTTTTTTCTTCACAGACATCTGGCTTTTTTGATTGGAGTTATTATAACTGGTCTCAGATCAGCTGCGGAAGGACTGTGTCCTCCGACCTCTAATAATTCTGCTGCTTAAAACCTCATTTCAGATACAATTAGCCTTTAACCTGTGAAAAAGCCTTTACAGATCCGTGAAATCAAAATGGGAGTTTTTGTATCTCTGTTAGCATTAGCTTTGAGGTCATCAAAGTTAATGAAACTTTTAGCAGACATACAAAATGTCTTTTTCTTCCTGTACATGAACCAAAAATACTATCTAGATGATCTAGATTTACTAGCAATAGCACGTGGCAAATCATGGCTTGCCAGCTAGCATGCACAAGTGTGTCATCTTTTGATTGTGACCTTCAAAAGATTTGCTGCATAAAGAGAGAAAGGCAAACTTCATAAACCCAGCATTCATTTAATTTAGTTTTGCGTTTAAAGCAGACTGCAGGAGATTAGCCGTGATTGTTCTTGCGTACGCAGGATTAGCCTTCGCCAAGGTGTTCAGATTCCCAGAAAGACACTGAAAGCAAATGAGAGAATGAGACCCATATTTGACCCATGATGCATCAGGGACAGTTCTGATCAACTAGTTGAGCCATAGCTAATGCATCTTGAACTGATAGATAGATAATTTTATCTGATTTGCATAATGTTACTCTGCTCTGATTGATCCAATGACCCAGTCTGTTGGATTGTGTCTATTGTTACAGCACGTCAGAAACCGAATTTAGTAAAGAACCAAGCAATAATGGTGCATGCATTAGCCGAACACAGACATGGAGTACTGATAAAGCACTGCAGTTTGTAAACTAACGTATTGTTCCATCCGTTATTATGACTCTAAGTATACAACAGAAATTCTATATTAATCGACATATTTCTAGACAATAATGGTCCACAGCTGATCAACAGAATTATAATGTGAGTTAGCCAGAGACCTATAGCTAAACTGAGTGAATACACAACACAACACACAAAACTACATATTTTGCACGCTCGACAGAACCTTAAACCAAATAATTATTAATCATATAGATTGTGATGGAGAGGAGCAAGCTGGTCCAATCAAACTGGGCACTGGTCCATCTTTCGAAACAACATATTTACGAATCCAGCGTTGAACTTGCAGAGATTAGAGAAGCAGTCGTCTGTGAAATGACTGGAAAAACAGCTAAAAGTTGTGATTAAGCTTCTGTGGTATCGTAGTAAAGATGAATTTAACTCCGGATTCTACTCAGCCTTATTCTTTGGAACTGAAAATAAACTGAATTCACTTTCACAGCACAGAGCACAGCATCTTTCCGACATTATTCAAACGTGGTAACTTGTGACGTGTGAACTTAACGGAAATGGGTTTCTAATTTAAAACGACGTTTTAAGCGGTTCTTTCTTTAGAGAGTCAACTTTATTGAAAATACACTTTCAGCTTTACAACTTTTCAGACTGTTTCATACGGCTATGTTACACACCGCATTAAAGTTAACGTCAAAATATAAGGGCATTTTAAAAGTACAGATTTTTTAAAATGTTTAAAATATATATTTTCTTGGTTTTGCAAACGTTAAGGGAGCATTCAATTTACTTGTTTTCTTAGAAGTCATTGAAATGTTACTTTTGAATGTACTCTGAACATTCTAAAACAAGTAGTTACATTTAAAAATGTTAGACGAAAACATTTTAGAAAAAACTAACGCTAACGTTTTGATGTTCTATTAATGTTACTGGAAGAACGTTTGTTTATAACTTTAAGAAAACCTTGCCAAAATGTTCCATGTTTAGAGATAGATTTTTTAAACAGATCAGAGTTTTAGTCAAGTCAATTTATTAGCACAAACATTGATTGTACAAAATTTTATCGAACTTAATGCTAACGCTATTTTTTTTATATTTGTTTTTGACATGATTATAAACCTAGTGTAATGTAAGAATATCCAGAACATACCCTAGTTTATGGATAAATACCTGGACAGATAAATCTATTTATTGTTGAGAATTGTTGAGCATGCTGCACTAAACCTCAATGACAATCTGACATGCAGATAAATATGCTGTATGATCTTATTCCAGGTATCTGTGGGTCATGGTGTAATCATAACTGTAATTATGCAGTTAATGCTTTTCTGTCAACACGCGTTCCCCTCAGAGGAAACCTCAGTGTTTCTCTGCGTTTCCTCCTGTATTTCTCACAGGATTGTAATTAGAGAAAAGCGAGGAACGCAAGAAAACGCTTCCGCTCCTTAATTATCTGTGTGTAAGTGTGTGAGTGTGTGTCAGGGCAGAGTGGGAGATTTCATTTGAATAAAATTGAATTTAATCACCATGTAGATAGCGCTAGAGCAGGGGAAATATTTGCAGCCCTCAGGGTCAACATTACATGAAAAAGAAATTAAAACAAGTAAACATATTTCTCCTGTTTGTTGCCGTGGAGCTGGAGGGGGCTGCAAAATTGCATTTGCTGCTGTGAGAACGAATTTTTCTCTTTGATCCGGGAATATTAGCTCTTTTCCCCTGTGCCTTTCTTTGACATCTGCCTGCTTACATCCTGTGAGCAGATTTCGTCAAATTAACGTCTAATCTAATGTTCTGCCCAGTGTGTGGCAAGTGCACATAGCTTGGTTGATTACAACAAGAGCGATTATTTGCACTCTTAGACTGCAGATAGTTTTGTTGATTATCTACGCAAATTGTGCGAAACACATTTCTCGCGCCATTGCGTTCTGCGTATTCAACGTAAAAGGCGTCTTTTGCGTAAGTTTTGTTTTTCAAGTGAACTACTGATAACAGTTTGAAGTGAATCTTGCTGAACAAGTCAGTCAGTATGTAAGTAATTTATCTGAATAATGATCTGGGCAGTCGTGGCCTAATGGTTATCGAGTTACAACCCAAAGGTCGCAGGTTCAAGTCTTGGCACCAGCAGGGAGTGAATCCACTCTATCGCCCCATAGAATATTCGTACAAATGTAGAACATTTTACATGATAAATATTATCTAGGCTACTACAATATCCCACGTTTAATTCATTGTGTTACTTGCTATTTCTTTGTAATTGTGAGTGAAATTTACTAGCATTTCTTGTTGCGCTAACTTTTTGGTCTGTTCCTAGCTAATAGGGAATGTTATCACAACTTTAAATGTTAGGGCCAAACATTCTTAAAGTACTGTTTATGGAACTTTCTTATAACCTTATAAATGTTTACTTATACATAATGTTAAGAGAAAACGTTCTAAATTCCACATTCTCGGAATTATGTTGTAATTTGTACTCGACGAATGTTCTAAGAAACGTTTTTGTAACCTTTAAATAACATTATAATCATGACAAGAAAACAGGACATTTTAAACTTTTTTAGAATATTAAAAAAATTAAAATAAAGTTAGTAGAACGTTGTAAGAAACATTTTTGCAACCTTTAAAATAACATTTCAATCATGAAAAGAAAACTGGACAACTTAGAATCGTAAAAAAAATTATGATCAGATAACATTATATTTTGGGTAAAAATAAAGTTAGAAGAACACTTTAAGTAATGTTTTTGTAATTTTTAAATAACTTTCTAATCATGCCAAGAAATATGTATTTTTGTGTGTCTTGCAGATGCAGTGACAGGGAACAGTTAAGGTAGTTAGCAAGAGTCACTTGCTTGAAGCGTAGACATTTTATGCACATTTTTCATTAAATTATTGTTTAATTAAATATTTCGCCCAAAATATTTTTCTCTGGAGTTGTTCTCTTATGTCATCACACTGTGTCTTCACATTTTAACTCAAGTTTGTTTTTATGTTCCGTGTAAATTGTAATGAAACTAACACACCACCCGCCTCCTCCTGCTTTATTTTCAAGCACACTTTATGTTTTAAGTGCTGCTTTGCGAGAGGGCTTGTAAATTCATTACAGTTTGCGGTTGGCAGACAGATGCGGCCTGTTTCTGGTCTTACTGCATTATTAATGGACTTGCTGGCCAGATAATTAAAGCCACGATGCTCTGACATACTTCTCCATTTAGCAATAATGCGATAAGGATGAAGTGTGAATCCTTGCCCTTTTAAGGGAACAGATGAGCATCTTCCAGCGTAATGTAATTCTGTTTGTAGCAGTACGTAAACGTCTTGATGAATCAGGAACAGCCTACAGGGGAAATCAACTGTTAGCATGGTGTTTCAGTTGTGTAGAAATACCTTGTTTGAATTCATTCACAACAATAGCTCCGTAAATCCTTCAGAATGGACATGAAGTGGTTATAATGATAATGATTAATATTTATAGAGGAACAATATCATGAATGCTAAAATATAATAAAGATCAGAATGAGTTTGTTTTTTCATCAGATTTGTAGAAATGTAGCATTGCATCAGTGTCTCATCAATGGATGCTCTGCAGTGAATTGGTGCCGGCAGATTGAGAGTCCAAACAGCCGATAAAAACATCACAATAATCCACAGCACTCCAGTCCATCAGTTAACATCTGGAGAAGACTAAAGATGAAACAAATCCAGCAATAAAGGTACAATTTGTAAGATATTTGCAGTAAAATATCCCAAAACCACTAGGCTAGCGTTATATATTTTGTCCAGCTGATTACTAACAATATCTCTAATGTTTTCAACTACTTGTAAATCATGAGAAAATTCCCATTCTAAACAGTGACACAGGGCAGTGCAGTCGCCTGTCAATGACGTTAGTTCTACTACTTCTTCTTGGTTTTTAACGGCGGCTGGCACCAGTGTAAAATAGGTGCATTACTGCCACCTTCTGCTCCGGAGTGTGGAACAGAGTTCTAAATTCTATATAACAACCCCCTCTCTCTTATAAAGTCAAAGAATATTTTACTATTTATTTCACTTGCCCATTTTATTAAAACCTTAAAATTAATATCCTGAATTCCATTTTTCTTATTAATGACGTTAGTTACCGTTTGTTACCGCCTTTACTGACGTAGAAAACATGACAACAATGTCGTGGACAAATGCGGAAGTAGTGTCTAGTCTAGTGTCAAGCAGTTCCTTATTTACTTCTTTTTGCACATTTTATGGTGGATTGTGTTAGTTATTTATGGAACATAATTAATGTTTACCATCTGCAGCTGGTTCTGTCGACAAGGACAGCTCCCGTAAACATCAGTATACGGACCAACCAAACAACCCAAGAAGAGTTTGGGACAAGAGGAGAGAAAGAGCGAGGATCAATATCGGTGTTGCATTTTCTAGATGGAGAGAGCTTCGCGACAAACTTCAACTAGAAAGAGATGCCGATCTCGCTTGTGTTTTACTCGACAGGTGAGCTGTTTTAATTCATATCTTTACAAAAACGTATTCTATTATAACGACCAACAAGATTAGTATTATGGGGCATACACGCCAAACGCGGGGATCACATCTCTTTATCCGCGCGAGGATGCGTCTGATCCATAGTCTGATCACGTCTTTGCATCCGTTAAATCCATGATTTATCTTTCTGTCTGATTGATGGCCGTCAGCGGTTGGGTAGAAGACAACAAATCCCATCATTCCACGCTCCATCTTAGCGTCATCAAACCATGTGATTGTTATTGTTTTTGTAGTTCGCCCTCTAGTGGCAGGTCATACAACCTGTACCTTTAAAATGTTTAAAATTAAAAAATAAATGAAGTAATTAAAATATTTTATGTTAAAACTAAAATATGAGTGTATAATCCATTATAACACTTCCTCCAGTGAAAAAGTGTTCTGGTCTGAATCAGGAGAGAAATCTGCACAAATCAAGTACCGTTTTACAGTCCAAAACAGCTCTAAACCAATCTATGGTTGGACTTAGATTTCGTATTTTAGCTAGAAGTGATGAAGTTATAAATGCCTTATTAATGGATTCCTTCTTACAGACACATACATTTAGTTTTCTTCAGATGTTCACTGATGGACTGGAGTGGTGTGGATTACTTATTGTGATGTTTTTATCAGCTGGTTGATGGCACCCATTCATTGACGAGCAAGTGATGCAATGCTACATTTCTCCAAATCTGATGAAGAAACAAACACATCTATATACTGGATGGCTTGAGGGTGAGGAAATATTAAGCAAAGTAAAAAAAAAAAACTGGCTTAGTAAATCTTTTTATACTTTGATATTAAACAATTTCAGTACATTTTCAACGTCATATCTGGACTGAGAAGCAAACCCAGCTTTAAAAAAAAAATCACTGTTCTAGGCATAACCACATATTGGGTTTGAGTCCGGTCTGAAGCTCTGCTTAGAAGCAAACAGCTTGCAGAGATAGAGAGAAGGAAGGAGCGGTGCCAGAGAGATTGTGGGGTCAGTTGGCTGAAGGACGTGTGTTGTTGGCCCTTCTGGCTGTGCTGTTCGCAGCAGGCATATGTTCCCAACCTCAGCGGTCCCTGTCTGAATGTGAAGGGGGTCGCGGCCACTGCTGCATTTTAATCCTCTAAATGGAAAGTTTGAAAATGCTATTATCTTCCATCTGTCGGCCCCTGGCTCATGAAAGGGCCCTGCTCCAACGGCTTGACAGGACCCAAACACCTCATTGCATTGTGTTCCTCTCACGAGAGGGCAGCCAAGTTCTGTGCTAATGCGAGAACATCTCTGACACCAAACGATTTAGAGATTTAAGGATTAATCAAAAAGTGCTTCCTTCACTTAGCTGGAGCGCTTAACCAAAGTTACCCAGAGAGGTATTGCACAAACACAACAAAATACATTATTTAAACTTATTTATCCAATGCCTATATGATGTTTCTGAGGAGCATGAAACTGCATTACACACTTAAAAAGAGCTGTGGTTATACCATGGTGCTTTTTTTGTATACTGTAGCATTGGCACTTAAATGTGGTTTGAAGAATACCATGGTATTTTTTGCGGTTTTGTGATGAGCATATTCATGTACCATGATATTATGTAAAAAAGAAAAAACATGATATCTTGTAAAAAAAAATAAACAATACGTTACTTTCGTGTCAGAGATGTTAAAACATGGTGATAGCGTTTTTGTATTTGGTTGTGTAAATGAGTAGTCACTTCACTTCCTAAAAGTGATCAAAAAACATAGTTTTACCATGTTTTTGGACATTGTACCATGTGGTACAACCATGGTGTTTTAGATGATTATTGTTTTTTAAAGAATATTAAATCTAGCCGATAATCACCTGTCAACCACAAGATGCTTATCTATATTAGCATGGTAATACCATGCTACTTTTGGCGCCTTTGTAATGACCAAATTTCATATACCATGGTTTTTAAATGATTTACAAAGTAATTTTTTTATGGAACATGTCCAAAAAACATGGTAATTTCTTCTAAGAGAAGGTAAAAAAGGTAATACCATGATATTTTGTGTTTTGTTGTGTGAGCAGTCAATTTATTTCATATGGTAAAACATGGTAATATCATAATATTTGTGTTTTTTGTTACAAAAGGTGATAAAAAAAGGCATTACCATGTTTGTGGGCATTCTACCAGAGTACTACCATGGTATTTTGGACATGTATCATGACCTTGGGTTACGACAGGAAAAACATATTATAGTATATATCGAAATATCATAGTATTATAATATTTAGATGGTACTCCAAAGTAATTCAAAGCCAGGTACAAAAATCATTTAAATGTCCAAAAAAAAACATAGTATTTCCATCTAGTACATCTGTTTATATGGATGAGGACACCACAAACACACACATTCAGGATAGTCCAAGATGTGGTCAGACCTGGAGTCTGTGTGTGGTGTATTTGAGCAATCACCTCAGTAGATTCGCAGCGCATGCTATTCTGGAAACTGGAATTAAACCTGACTCTAACCTAATCCCAGCTTATTGCCATTTATTTCCTTTCACAGAATACGAAGGGGTGCCACTAAACACTAACACACAAACACGCTCATATCAGAGGTGATAAAGCTCTGCAGTAGGGAAGTAAGAAAACATTCTTAGAACAATATTCTTGGAATGTTCTTATGATCTTATGTGTATGAGCATTCTCATAATTTTGAAGGAAAACATTATTTGAATATTAAAAATAAATTTAAAAATAGCATTATATTTTAGCTTAAAATACAGTTAGAATGTTGAAATGATTTAAGAACACTGAATGTTCTAATAACGGCATGAAAACTGGGTATTTTAGCGTTCTTAGAATCTTAAAAATAAATGTTTAAATGATGTTCTATTTTGGGTAAAAATAACGTTAGTACAACATTTTTGCAATCTTTAAATAACATTCTAATCACAATGAGAAAACTGTACATTTTAACGTTCTTAGAATATTAAAAATAAACTTGAAAATAAAGTTAGTAGAACACTGTGAGAAACGTTTTAACAACCTTCAGTAAAAGTTTTAATCACAAGAAACCTAAACATTTTAATGTTCTTAGAATATTAAAAAGAATAGTTTAAATAACGTTATATTTATGGGTGAGAAAAAGCTATTAGAGTACTGTAAGAAACGTTTTAGGAACCTTTAAATAACATTATAATCACAACAGGAAGACTGGATATTTTCACGTTCTTCTAAATTAAATTTAAAAAAAAGTTCAAATAACGTTTAATTTTTGGCGGAAAATAAAGTTAGTAGAATCTTGTGAGAAAAGTTTTTGTAAACTTTATATAAAGTGAAAATTCATGAAAATAAAACTGGACGTCACATTGTAAAAACATTTAAAAACATTCTCACTTTTTTTATAACCTCAAATTGTAGATGTTAAGAACACAATACTCAAAAAATTCTTTCATCTCACTATCTTCATGTAAACAATAATGAGGGATGCTTTACCTGTTTCATATTCAAATATGTTTTATAATGAATTGACCTCTAGCCACTCACCGTTATGCAGAGGCTGAATATCGTTATCTCCCAGAACTCAGATGTCAACAAGCGGAGTGGGGAACATCTAATTCACGCAAGTGTAAAATAAATTGCTTCTTATACATGTTCCTGCATATGACAAATTGATTTGTGGAAACTCAGATATAAAGAAGGAAAATCCAGTAGACAGTCCTGCAAACACGCACTCAAATGTAATTGAAGTCCCCGCAGCCTGAGGGCAAAGCGTGCGCTTTCCCGCCCTTAATTTGTTTGGATAACAGTCGTGCTCTCTGTCGGTCAATAAAACGAATCTAAATCATTTTCCCTCTGCGTGTGAGCGCAGATGATTATTCAATATCAAGCATTTTTTTCTTTTTCTTTTTTGATGTTTGCTTGCTGATGTACTATTTCCTGTCAGTGTTCGAGCAACACGCCGCTGGTTATGCCAATAACATGTTTTTAATTTCCAGTTCGTACAGTGATTGAAAATGCATTATGTCGTGATTTGAGGCCGAGTGAAAGAGATTGCTTTTTGTTTGCTACCATGTTTGTGCGATATCATTGTAGTCGGATTTCACTGGTTTTGCGTTATTTGCTGGCATTGCTGTGAAATGCGGTGGTGAAAAAAGAACGCTATTCATGAGGAAAAAGCCCAGCAGTCGAGCACCTGGCCATTTAGTCATGTTCCCTGCTCTCCAAAGCACAGGTGATGATGACACTGGTTAGGAACATTATCTCTCCTAATTGCCAGGTTGACACAAAACATTATGAATGGTTCGCGCTTTCCTGGGCTTCCTCACCCAAAAAGGGAAGCTCAGGCCCTTTTTAAGAACTGCTGATAGCCTTATTTTTCTTTTTTCACACCAGGGATAAGGTTATCTGAGCAATTCGTCAAGGAGTTTGCAGATAATTAGCTTTTTAAAGTTTCCCCTGAAGTCAGGACTGTCCTTGCAAGGGCGAACCTGTCTCTGGAAAAATGATTCAGCTATAAACAAAGGTTTTGAGCCAGAATTCAGAAATGAGTGGAGTTTCCCAGAGCATGATTTACCCATAATGCACTATTGCATCATTTTAGATGCGTCTATGCATAGTGCAAGTTACATTACGCTGATTATTCAATCATATACGCAACTGTTCTTTCTGGTCCTCGAATCTGATTGGCTGACAATCTTTTCCAGGCTTGTGATATTGTAGTGATAACAGATCTCCAGCCGTTTCAGTGTTTGTATCACTCTGCTTGCAGTATTTCTCACAGCGGGTGTCATGGCTGAAGCCCAAATCCACCATAGTTTTACAAATAATACTGCTTTTGTGTCATGGAATGCAGTTTTAGGTGAGAATGTAGTGATGTCACTCATTTTTAACTAATAATGCTTAAAGGGATAGTTCACTGAAAAATGAAAATCAAATGAAGTTTTCTCACCCTCAAACCATCCTAGATGTGACTTCATTCTTTCAGACGAATCTAATCTGAAATGTCCTTGCTCTTTAGGGTGCAAAAATCATGGGCTAATTTTCATTTTTGGGTCAACTATCCCTTTAAATATTTTCTTCTAGAGTGAGTGTTGCACTTTATTTTCCAAGTAAGATGACCCCCCTTCCTACACCCACAACATTTTAGTTTTTTTTTCTCTCTCTTTAAACAGGAATTTTCTAATACCCTGGTGTCCAGAATAATTTAGCATGCTTGCAGTCCAGTGTGAGCAGCTGCACTTAAATGCACGTGTATAATAGGTTTCCATTGCAGTCGCGAGAGTCTCTGTAGCAGGTAGAGGTCATGCCACCCTTCTGTTGGTGCTGGCATGCCGCATTAGCCCTGGACTCTTTAGCGGGGCACAAATCCGAAAGCGGCTCGCCCCTATTGACAGCCTGGGCCTTGTTCTATTGACTGGCTTGTTGCCTGTTAGCTGGAGAGCTCAGCCGAGCGTGTGCGACCTGCCCGGGTGTTTGTGCGAGCGAGTGAGCGAGAGTGTGTGGTTTGACCCATGACTGCTGGGATAGGGACACCACTGCTCTTGCTACAGCAATGAATCAAACGAGTCAGTGAGCACACAGCAGTGACTGATAACTACACAGAAAGATTGCTCTTCCCCTCGTTTATTTATACCGCTGCTATTCACTCCTGCTTTCTTCTGAGCACAAGACCATTGATGAGATCCTGACTGAAATAGCTTTGAATCGACATTTTAAGGAATAGTTCATCCCAAAATGAAAATTTGATGAATTTCCTCACCCTTAAAGGTACAGGTTGTATGACCTGCCACTAGAGGGCGCACTACCGAAACAATAACAATCACGTGGTTAGATGACGCTAAGTAGCAGCGTGGAATGATGGGATTTGTTGTCTTCTACCCAACTGCAGACAGCCATCAATCAGACCGAAAGATAATCATGGTTTTAACGCAAGTTCAATGATTTGCGCAAGTAGATTACAAGTCAATGCAAAGGCGCGATCAGACTATGGATCAGACGCATCCTCGCTTGGGTTTAGAGACGCGATGCCCCGCGTAAAAAAAGGTAACTACTGTTTAGAATGGGAATTTTCTCATGATTTACAAGTAGTTGAAAACATTAGAGATATTGTTAGTAATCAGCTGGACAAAATTTATAACACTAGCCTAGTGGTTTTTGGATATTTTACTGCAAATATCTTACAAATTGTACCTTTAAGACCACCCTAGATGCAGATGAGTTGGTTTCTTCATCAGATTTGGAGAAATGTAGCATTGCATCAGTGTCTCATCAGTAATTGGGTGCCGTCAGAATGAGAGTCTGTTAAAAACATCACAATAATCCACAGACCGGAATGCAATGCTCTGAAGTTAAAACGTCATAATGTTGATTTTGTTTCTCACAAACACATGCTCCCATTGACTGTACAGGCTGCTCTCAAAAACTCTTTCTTTACTGTTTTTTGATCACTTTCAAATCCCTTTTGGTCCTGTTCATTCTGGGATATAAAGAATGTGGACGAATTAAGTGCCAAACTTAAGTATTTAAGCAGTATATACTGTGCCGAAAACTAACCTTTGTCTGGTGAGAGGCGTACATGTCTTCACATTGATCTGTGTGCGGTGTAAATGTTGACCCATGTCTCTCCAGATAATCATATCACACATCCGTTCTGTGTGTGTTCTCCAGAGCTGTTTGACCCGGTTCCCTTCAGCTGTCTGATTTTCAACCATCACTTCTCACTGTCATTGGGAGGAAGTACCCTCTGTGAGATCACTGTGTTATTACCGTGTTATTTTGCTTATAGAAAGTTACGCTTATTTTTAATCTTATTTTTATTTCTGAATTTTGATGTTATTTTCATAAAAATGATTTATATTGTCACTCAATTTCTAGTTTCTATAATGTGGAAATAAAAAATTATTTGAATAAAAGTATTGATACATTATGATAGTATTTGTTTCATTACCTTTATTCTTTTATGAATAAATGAATAATAATTAAGGGAATGCTTATGCTGTTAATAGTTATGGAAATATCAAAGTATCTCTCAAATTATTGTTGTTGTTGTTGTTTTATATATATATATATATATATATATATATATATATATATATATATATATATATATATATATAATTTATATATTATTATTATTATTATTATATTATTATTATTATTATGAAAACTTGTTTTAAATATTAATATGGCTTTAATATATTCTGCATTCAATTTTAATATAAAACATAAGAGGATGAATATGCTTAATGTTCAGGAAAAATCATCAAAAGTCATAAGGTATATTATACATGGTCCTAAAATATTTTATTTTATTTTATTTTGAGGTGATGTACACTGTAAAAAAAAAAATTTTTTAAGCTGTAACTAGCCTAAGAATTATTAGAGTATATTTAAAAATATTTTTGAGTATAGTTTAAAAGAAAATTCATCTATTTCATATTTTTGACTCCAACATTTCATGTTTAATTCAGTGTGCTGCAATGTGAAATTATTTATTTATTTATTTATTGCATTTTCAGCATTATGACAGTTAAGCATATTGCCACCCAACTTGTCAAATCTGTAATGTGAAAAAAAGTATTTAAATTAAAGTATAAATACACTAACTTATTATGCTATTTTATTTATTCATTTTTACAAGAAAATGTAAAAAATCTGTATATTTTTATAATCTTTGTCATTATAATAGTCATAGGAATACCAATGTCTCAAAGTATTAGTATTATTATATTTGTACAAATATTTCAATGCATTTGTGAACATTTCTAGCAGTTTCTGAGTGAATTTTCTTTTTTTCAATGTGTGACCTGTGTATATTTGAGCCTTATGTTCATAACTGATCTGAAATATCACCTAGACATGTTCATGACAGACATTATTTGCTGTGTAAGTTGATTTGGTAGGAAAACCTAAATACATGTGAATAGAAATATTAATGTGTTCTGTGTGGTTTTTTGGCAGGTGTGTCTGTGAAACTAGATTTGCCGGCCCAAGATGCATCGTGCTGTTTGAGCTCTGCATTATTTATTCATAATAGCAGCATTCATAGCAGAGCCACCTGGTTTATGCTCTGTATGTCAGTGCATAGATGATCATAACACATCTGTGGAGAAGATGTTTGAGCTGGACGGGTGACCTCTGTAAAGGACATCTTCTGTGATGTGCCGTCATGTGAAGCTGTGCTGTTAGATCACACTGGAGACGGGTTTCTGATCACTGGCACAATTATTTATATCCTCTCTAATCAATACACAAGCTCACGAGTGTGGAATTCATTTAGATGAGAGTGGATTGGGAATCTAATATATATATATATATATATATATATATATATATATATATATATATATATATATATATATATATATATATATATATAATAAAATTAAAATTATATATTTGCTTTTTTGTTTAATAATGCTAATTTAATTATCCATTTAAGAATAATAAAACATGTATTATTATTATTATTATTAATTTTTATGAATTTAAATATATTGTTTGATATATATTTTATTATATGCCTTAACAATTATTAATCATTATTCTTAATGTATTTAAACTATTTATTTTTAATTATTAATTAATTTATTATTAATTATTTTTATAAACTGAAATGGGTTTATACAAACTGTATATTAACAATTATGAAACATTCTTGTTAATAATATAATATTTTGAAATGTAGATATTGAAATGATTTATTTAATTTAATTTAACCTTTTGTATTAAATTTGCAAGAGTTATAGTGCATTTTATCATTATTATTATTAATAAATTGATAATTGTAATCATTAATATTAATAATAAGCATAATAAAAAATATTCTTACACTATTTCAAATGTTAACTAAAAATTATCAGTCATATATCCTTATAATTTGCATAAATGTAAATGTAAATTTTCAGTTTGTTTTCTAATATTTCTAATATTATTAATATTAAGAATATGTTTAATAGATTAATAATAATAATAATAATAATAATACATTAAATGGCTATATTTTCTTTTTATTTAATGCTAATTTTATCATTTTGATATTTCTTAACAAATATGAAATATTCTTAATGTAATACTTACAAAATTTTACTGTTTAAATTATTTATTGTTTTAAAGAACACAAATTTTGTCGTTCAATAATAAATATCTCAAACAGCTAATAATTTAATAATACATAATTTAAAATATGAAATGTATTATTAATATAAATTCTAATAAATCGTTTAAATGATCACATTATTTATTAAATGCTAATATCTTTGATCGCACTGCTGTTAAAGCCATTGGTTATGTATGTTTTAGACTTTTCAAGCATGGCTTTTTCTTTAATATCATCCCAGTTGTGCACTATTTGAGGAAATCAAACGACTGATGACTTATTTATATCAGTTTCTGCATACTAAAGTGGCTTTAAATCAGCTAGTTTTATTCATATGGAAGATCATCTTATCTTACACTGAAATGTCCTTGTACATTTATAGTAGCCTATGTATTTATTCTTTGTTTTGTGTTTTAAAGCAGTAATTTAGTTCAAGTAACACAGTGGCTCTGAAGACTGAAGTCTCAGAGGCTGTAAATGATGTTATAGATTGAATGTGATTAATCCAGCAGTGCTGCTGAAAGTCCAGGACATAAACACGTTTCTTTCGCAGCATTCGGCATCATCACGACTGTCAAAGTGGCGGCGGGTTTTTAATCTAAAGTCAGCGTGTTATTTGACCGGACTGGAATAATCTTGTCCATTGTGACAGCAGCATGAGCGCAGCGTGAGATTGCAGTTTCACACTTTCCTCCAGGACGAAACAAAGTTCTCCTTTCAGTGCCTTCCATTAGGGATTTCTCAAATTCGTGTTTATAAAAAGGAAAAATGCAGAGTTTTCCTTCTCTTCAATGAAGCAGAAATGCATGAAAAAGAAATGTCAGAGAAATGTCAAACACCCGCTGGCTGGTCTGCTCCACCTGTCTGACAGAATGCAATGAAAGCGACTGAAAGCTGGTTCCTGATCTTTGATTGGTACGGCTCGGTTCACCCTAACACTGTCTGCTCAACGTTAATGCACTTTCAGCTCTGCTTTCAGCGCCTGGCTTTGGAAATGTATTTGGAAAAGTGGGCTTTATGTAACTTTAGTAAAGAGGACCACTAGTAAAATGCAAATTTTGTCCATCAGATGAAGCTCCAAAGGTTTTGCAGTGGTGCTTGAGAGCATTTAATTGACCTAGACCTGTAACGTGAATGACATATGTTTTTAGCTACTCATCATAGTGCAAAGTTAAACACTGTTATTTGCTAGTATAGTTTTAATTAATATTTTAAATTAGCTATTAATATTTTTTATTTTAACAAGTTTAATTTTGTGTTTTTAGTATGTTTTCCATTTATTTATTTTACATATATTAGGAGTAATTTATTATTAAAAATAAATTATTTAAAAAAATCTAAAAGTTTCATGTAATATTTATATTATATTATTTATATTTATATTACTTTGTTTCAGTTAACAAAAAAAAAATATATATATTTTTTGCACTTTTATGATTTTAGATTTTCTTTTAAATATTTATGTTTAGATCTCATGTTTTTTTTTCACTCTTAGTAATTTTAATCAACTAAAACTTTCAGAAAGTTGCCAAGGCAAAATGTCTAATATTCTAAGATTTTTTTATTTATTTATTTATTTTTTTTCATGTAATATTGACACTTTCAATCATCAGATACGCTTGTCCAACCTCTCATCATTGTCCAATCACTTTGCTGATTTGATTTCTGTCTCACTGGTAGGTCTTTCAGGGTGGCTTGGGGAGGGAAGGTGCCCAAAGCACATCAGCTGGTCACTGGAGTACCTCAAGGATCAGTTCTAGGACCCCTACACTTCTCCACATACACTACATCACTGGGTCTCATCATACTGACACATGGCTTCTCCTACCATTGCTATGCTAATGACACACAGCTCCATCTTTTTTTTTCAACCAGATGATCCAATGGTAGCTGCAAGTGTTTCAGGCTACCTGGCAGACATCTCAGCATGGACGAAAGAACATCACCTACAGCTCAACCTGGCGAAGACTGAGATTCTTGTCTTCCATGCCACTCCAGCTCTACAGCATGATTTTACCATCCAGATAGGTTCCTCTACAATTAACCCATCAACTTCGGTCAGAAATCTTGGTGTAAAGATGACCAGCTGATGTTCAAAAACCACATTGCAAAGGCTCGATCTTGCAGGTTTGCATTGCACAACAATGGATGGAGCATGCTGCCAGGCCCTTGTCATTTCTAGCCTGATGAGTTGTTTCATGGGTCATCCTGAATTAATGCACCACAATCTTGTTTCTTCTCTTCTGCCTGGTGCACTGTCTGAAATATTATGCGAGGCTCCCACCAATGCTCGCATCCTCCACCATATGTAGCCTTCGGACACAAGATTGGGGTGCATAAATTCAGGCATTTCTTCTTTTCCAAGTTGCTCCTAGTTGCATCAACTTTACATCTGGAGGGAAGGCAGAGAAACCTATGACTTAGTCAAGTTGGTTCAGGCTATTCATGTCCGTCAATAGGCCTTTGTCATCCAGAGCGTGGTTTGCTTAGGACTGGTCCAATTCTTGGGCTGTGGAACCTTCAGAGATTTGACCACTCACTTCCCTTCCTCCTCTCCTACGGTGACTTCTTTGTTCCCTTCTTTATGTGTTTGCTAATTGTGCCCAACAGACTGCAGCTTAGGCTCCCTATCAGAAGAGAAACTGTGCACACTTGTGTTGGAGGAGCTGTCCCTGGTCCTGAACGTCACAGGATGGCACTGATGGTGCTCTCCATGGTCCTGAACACAACCTGCTTCCTTGTGGTTAATACTAAATAAATAAAAAAGTCTTTCTCTTTACTTTTTTCTTCCCTTTCTAGCTGGTACTTATTTGAACAATGCTTGAAACTTGGTATTATGAGCACTTCCTGTGTCTGTTTGCCTAAACAATCACTTCATGTATTCCCCAATTGTAAATCGCTTTTGGATAAAAGCGTCTGCAAAATGACTACAACTAATATTTTTGTTCAGTTTTAACTTTCAACTTTTAACTTTTTTAAGTTTTAGTTGTAGTTTTAGTTAATAACTACACTGATAGTATATGTTTGTTGCTTATTCATATTGCAATGCTAATCACTGTTGCTGTAGTATTATATACTTGTAACATGAATTAAAATTTAGTAATTTTCTTTTCTTATTAGTTTCTTTTAAATATTTCTATTTAGCTTTTTTATTTCAATTTAAGTAATTTTAGTACTTGAACTTTATTTCAGTTAGTTGCCATGGCATGACATTTCTAATTTAATCAATGATTAAAACACTGACTATACATCTGTAACTACTCCAAGTGCAGTGCTAATGCCTGTAACTGTAGTATTATTTATATGCATTTCTGTTAATTATTTATTTTATGAATATTTTGAGTTAGATTATGATTGTTTTTTTCTCAGTTAAAATTGTAGTAACTTTGTGTGCTATTAAATAAAAGGCAACATTTTCTTAACAAAGGCAAGGCAACAAGTTTTCAAGTTTCAGCTAAGTTTTACTTGTAGTTTTAGTTAACATTAATAACACCGATTCTAATTAGTAATGACACATCTCTATTTGGAAGTAGAATGTATTTTCTTGCTATGGGTTCATATCTCAAATTAGCCTCTTCAGAACGTCTAATTTGTAGATAATGATTCAATTATAGCATGTTAAATAACCGTAGCTCGTTTCAGAGTAATCTTACTTTGCGTTTCTAGCTTTGTATATTGATCCAGAGATTATTGTCACTCTGTGTGTCCTGTTTAAGCTGCACAGCACGTTAGCACACGCATGCACAATTAGACATCTCCACCCTTGATTTGCATATCTATATATAGTGCTAATTCATTTCTTAATCAATTAGTTGTTAAAGTCCTCTGTCAGTGTGCTGTGGTTTTATATGCTCAGAATCAATAACATATTTTGACATGCTAAACACGCCGCTTTATGGTTGATAGTGTTGATTGTTTGTGAGCAAAACGGTTTGATATGCTATTAAAATTTTTTTGAAATATTGTGTCATTATTCACTCTCCCTCATGTCATTTAAACCTATATTAATATCTTAAGATCATGACAATTTAACTCCAAAAAGAATTTAAAAGCACAATAAAAGTGTCATTATAGTAGTTTATTTATATGACTCCCATTATATTCCACATCTTTTGAAGCCATACGACAGATTTGTCTGAAGAATAGATATAAATTTTACTTTTTAATAAAAAGTAAAATGAAAGCATCAAACATGTCTTTCGTTAAACCAATATTAAAGTCTTAGAATCGTGCAAATACAATTTTATATGAGTTTATATGGTCAATCTACAAAAAGAACAATAAATAAATGCATAAAATTGTTGATTTCCCCCGCTCAGTATTTTTGTTTTACTATACAAATATCTGCAAGATACATTTACTTGGAAAAGCTAAATAATATATAAAGGCTATAAGATATGTAAACTATAAAGTCTTTTTCCCCAGAAAAATGTAATATTAAGTGTACTCCTACTTAAAACAAGTAAACGACTTGTATCTTGTTACGTGGTTGAATAAATTTTTTTTTTTTTTTAATTTGACAGGTAATTTTTTCTTGTTTTAAGTATAAAATTGCTTCATTTCTTTTTCTTCAGAAAATAAATATTAAATATATTTAATATTTAAGTTATTTTACTTCTCTAGTAAATGAATCTTGATTTAAGAATGTTTTAATATTTTGTGTTTTATGGAAAAAGTAAGTCATACAGGTGTGAAAAGACATGAAGGTGAATTTTTTGGAATAACTTTTCTTTTAAAATCCATGGCTGTGAAACTAGCATCAGTCCTTCAAAACAGACCTTGCATTAGCCACTTAACCCATTACGCTACCTTGTGTTTTGTTGTTTAAAATCACAGTGATCATATTTAAAACCACTATTTAGCCCAACAGCTAACTATCTAGTCCACACAGAATTGTTTGCCTGTCAAACAACCCAAGAAGTCTGTGCTGGAGTTAGTTGGGTGGGTGTAATTCCCACATGACCTGTAGGGGTCAGTCCTGATCCAGCTTCACTTGCTGTAGTCTCAGTCTCAGTCTGCCTTCATCTGTGCTCGGCCTGGCTACTCACAGACCTGAAATATTGTTCACATCATCATCATCGGTCATGGTGGAGACGGCGGCTGTAAACCTGTGTGTGTGTGTGTGTGTGTGCGTGTGCGTGTGTGTGTGTGGGAGCTCTTCCATCTGAGTGAAGTGTGTGTGGGGGGAAAAAATAATTACAAAGGAAAAAAAAAAGAAAAGTGAGTAAAATAGAGTTGCATTAGTATGTTTAAATACGCCTGTCTGTCTGATTATGCATTTGTCTATCTGTCTAGACATTCATTTATCTGTGTCTGTCTGACCACAAACATCTATCTGTCTAGCTGTCTGTTAGATTGTTTATCTAGTAATCTTTCAAGATGCCATACTTTCTACTAGACATCTATCTATCTATCTATCTATCTATCTATCTATCTATCTATCTATCTATCTATCTATATATCTATATATCTGTCTGTCCATCTATCTATCTGTCTGTCCATCTGTCTGTCTGTCCGTCTGTCATATATTTATCTAATAATATTTCCAGACATCTTTCTACTAGACATCCTTTTATCCTTCTGTCTGTCTTATTATATGTTTGTCTGTCTCTCTAGAAATCATCTGTCTGTCTGGCTAGCTATCTATTTATTTATCCAGCATAACCAGTCATTGCTTCTCCGATCAGTTTTTTTTTTTTCTGAACAGCTAGCGGATGTTTTACAGTTTACATCTGTCCACATTCACACATTTCTTGTTATAACTGTATCTGGTCTGGACGGTTTGGCTAATTAGCGCTCTCAGCTGCGTCCCCTATGAAACATCCTGCTAGCGTTCGCAGAAGTGTGAGAACATCTGTTGCTTTTGCATGTTGAGAGACACCGTTGCCCTTAAAATGTGGGAAACACAAGTCCTCCTCTACTACATGTATTTAGCGTTTCATGCTTTGACTGAAAGGTTGTGAATGGAGAATCACTCGTGTCTTTGGAAAGGCGGTCTAGAAATGTGTAAATAAAAACACGTCCGCTCTCTTTCCTTCTGACGTGGCAGCATTTCCATTCAGACCTGAACTTTGAAATTGGATATAGACTTTGCTTAAATAGCATGTGAATAGTTTAAAACTATACTGGTGGTCAGATTAAACATCTCTTTCTTTATCACATTTGATACATTTTATAGTATACAGTATTGTTCAAAATAATAGCAGTACAATGTGACTAACCAGAATAATCAAGGTTTTTAGTATATTTTTTATTGCTACGTGGCAAACAAGTTATTAGTAGGTTCAGTAGATTGTCAGAAAACAAACAAGACCCAGCATTCATGATATGCACGCTCTTAAGGCTGTGCAATTGGGCAATTAGTTGAAAGGGGTTTGTTCAAAAAAATAGCAGTGTCTACCTTTGACTGTACAAACTCAAAACTATTTTGTACAAACAGTTTTTTTTTCTGGGATTTAGCAATCCTGTGAATCACTAAACTAATATTTAGTTGTATGACCACAGTTTTTTAAAACTGCTTGACATCTGTGTGGCATGGAGTCAACCAACTTGTGGCACCTCTCAGCTGTTATTCCACTCCATGATTCTTTAACAACATTCCACAATTCATTCACATTTCTTGGTTTTGCTTCAGAAACAGCATTTTTGATATCACCCCACAAGTTCTCAATTGGATTAAGGTCTGGAGATTGGGCTGGCCACTCCATAACATTAATTTTGTTGGTTTGGAACCAAGACTTTGCCCGTTTACTAGTGTGTTTTGGGTCATTGTCTTGTTGAAACAACCATTTCAAGGGCATGTCCTCTTCAGCATAGGGCAACATGACCTCTTCAAGTATTTTAACATATGCAAACTGATCCATGATCCCTGGTATGCGATAAATAGGCCCAACACCATTGTAGGAGAAACATGCCCATATCATGATGCTTGCACCTCCATGCTTCACTGTCTTCACTGTGTACTGTGGCTTGAATTCAGAGTTTGGGGGTCGTCTCACAAACTGCCTGTGGCCCTTGGACCCAAAAAGAACAATTTTACTCTCATCAGTCCACAAAATGTTTCTCCATTTCTCTTTAGGCCAGTTGATGTGTTCTTTGGCAAATTGTAACCTCTTCTGCACATGCCTTTTTTTTAACAGAGGGACTTTGCGGGGGATTCTTGAAAATAGATTAGCTTCACACAGACGTCTTCTAACTGTCACAGTACTTACAGGTAACTCCAGACTGTCTGTGATCATCCTGGAGGTGATCATTGGCTGAGCCTTTGCCATTCTGGTTATTCTTCTATCCATTTTGATGGTTGTCTTCCGTTTTCTTCCACGTCTCTCTGGTTTTGCTCTCCATTTTAAGGCATTGGAGATCATTTTAGCTGAACAGCCTATCATTTTTTGCACCTCTTTATAGGTTTTCCCCTCTCTAATCAACTTTTTAATCAAAGTACGCTGTTCTTCTGAACAATGTCTTGAACGACCCATTTTCCTCAGCTTTCAAATGCATGTTCAACAAGTGTTGGCTTCATCCTTAAATAGGGGCCACCTGATTCACACCTGTTTCTTCACAAAATTGATGACCTCAGTGATTGAATGCCACACTGCTATTTTTTTGAACACACCCCTTTCAACTAATTCAACTAATTGCCCAATTGCACAGCCTTAAGAGCGTGCATATCATGAATGCTGGGTCTCATTTGTTTTCTGAGAATCTACTGAACCTACTGGTAACTTGTTTGCCACGTAGCAATAAAAAAATATACGAAAAACCTTGATTATTCTGGTTAGTCACATTGTACTGCTATTATTTTGAACAATACTGTATATATGTATGGTATAATATTAACCCACTACTAAAATATAGATTAATATTTGTGGCTATAACAACCTTTTTTTAATACAATTTTACATATTTAGATAGGTACTTAATTTTTTTTATACAGATCCTGATAGAAAAAGAATATTGCAAATAGGTTGACAACCAAACGCCATGTGAATTAAGTGGCATAATTTTAAATTGTTTGCTTAATTTGTCCATTTTAAGTATGTAACATGACTCTATTGCATACAATAAGAATTGGATTTTAGTAACTAAAAATGAGCAAAAAATTTACATTTTGTTTCATTATTTTCAATGTTAGTTCATAAAGAACTAAACAATTTCAACATGTATACTCTGTGATAATGCATATTAACCAAGATTCATAAATGCTGTAAAAGTGCTGTTCATTGTAAACAACTGTATTGTAAAGTTTTAACTTTGTTTTTAATTTACAGCTACAGTGAGTCGAGTTAAGTTTGAGTTTAACAAATCCCTGGCATAAAAGCAGAATGTTTTGTCCAAAACAAGTCGTAAAGTTTGTCATTTTTGTTTTGGCTAGACAAGCAGTTGTTCTCCTATGCATTGAAAGAGGTGTCTTTATTGTACATTTGGAGCCATTTAGCATGAGTAAACTGATCTGAGAGCAGTTCAAAAGGGCAGCGTTCGCCCCTCGCACATCCAGAGCACGAACACCAGCTCGTATTTGCTGAAAACGCTGAATTTCTACTCAGTCGAAGCCCTCGACCGTCCTTGTCGCCACACCAACAGATTGTGTGAGTCTACCCACTTAAGCTCTGGAAATAAGATGCAGTGGTTTCAGCAAATCCGGCAGGCGTACATTTGATTAGCTCAGCAAAGGAAGCCATTAAACAAACGGCATGTTGGGATGCACCAATTCCCACCTGTAAGAGCAGATTCATTTATTTCTGATAACATGAACACACAAACTACCCACAGTGACTTTATGGTCTGGGGTCTTCAGCAGATTCTACTGCTTTTGTTTCTCTCAGTTGTTGACAATCAGCTGGAAACGTTTAGTTTTGAGAAAATTTTATGAGAAATGTTTGAGCTCATTCTAAGATCTTTGACTTCTTGTGTAGGAACTATTGTTTGATTCTGGTTTTTGTAGTAAGATCATTATAACTTTAGGTAAAATCATTGGCCTTTATCACGAAAAAAAAAACCTTTTTGTGTGCCTTGCTCTCCATTAGTCCCTTGATAACCCAAAAAGAAATAAAAAGACAATAGACAAGGAACAGCTAAAAACAGAAAATCGTTTTTGACAATTTTGCATAGTTTTAACCATAGATTAACTGTAGTATATGGAGAAATAAAGCATAGTAAACTACAGTAAAATAACATTTATGCAAATTTTACCATACATTTTAAATGGTTATAGTTTAAATTTGGAGTAAAACCATCACAAATGGTAATTTATGAATGTTTACCTTAGCTGCATACAACTATAATTGTATTTGGAGTAAAACCATATTAAACCCAGTTAGAATCTTTTTTTAAGTTTGCCATAGTTTTGTAGGGTAATGATTGTTTAAATTAAGTAGCTGGGCCAAAAACATAGTAAACCCAGTTCAGCTGTTCTACTATTGTCCAGTTCTAGTCTATAGAAGCTTACCATAGTACAATAGTTTTAACTACGGTGTTTGGAGTAAATCCAAATAGTAAACCAAAGTAAGATAACCTTTATGCAAATTTACCTTTCAATGCACATTTTGAATGGTTATCATAGTTTAACTGGAGTAAAGGTAGTAACTCTTCTTTGTGTTTTGATGACTGTATCAAAACTTAAAAATAATATGAAATGCAATAATTTTAAATAATACAATTATTATATATGATATTTAACTAAATTATGGAATAATATTTTTTTCTTTAGTAAAAACAATGCATACTTAATTTTTACTGTATTTGAATCTTGTGTGAAAAATGTTGAATCTGCTTTGTAATCTAAGCATTTTATTTTTAATTTGAAAAATGCTGCACAGATGAATTGAAATTCACTGTCTTTTCTTATCAAGTCTTTATTAAGCTGTTTGCCTCTTTTAACACAAGAACATGCTCATGCTAATAAAACACAGTTCCACTGTGAAAGCGTCTTGAGATCGAACATTTCTTACATTTGTTACTGGAGCTCAGCCTCTTCGGTTTCTCTTCGCCACTTATAAAAGACACAGAATGTGCTATTTACAAACATGCGGATATCGCGGTTCAGGCTCTTTCGTGTTTTAGTGTAAATCCGCTATAGAAACATTGACAACTTAATTACTAATGGGTTTAAAGCTTATGAAAAGTAAATTACTTTAAAAAGAATGTATTTCTCTGACTTACCACAACAATATTTCTGTCAGACCATCAATTTAAATCAGCAGACTGGGATCAATCTCTTCTCGACCGTTGGAATTCAAAAACATGCACTGCACTCGCGAGACAGCGCTGCGTGAATATGCTAGCGCAAATGCAAACAAATTGTTTACTTTTTTAAAATTAATGAAAATAATGAGTTTAAAACTTCTTTTTGTTTATATTTGGTGTTCAACAGATAAAAAAAATATAATCCATAAAGCAAAACTGTTAAGTTGTGGTACATAATTTCACATAAATGACAAAGAATTAAATTAAAGAGCAGCAAACAAGGCTATAAGTAAGGGGCTTTTCAAAATATCACGTCTTTTGCACTCTCAAGTTCGTTATTTCAAATGTAGGCGCACCATATGGGCTCTCATAACGGAAGCGACGGGCGCTCATTTTTCCAGAAATGTTTGAGTCAGTTCGGGAGTACGGAGCGAGCGGGACGGTTGTCTCGGTTTACATTCACAGTGCTTTTGGAAACCCTTTAAATTTGAACAAATAACAACATCTAAATAATAACATTATCATTTGAATCAGTTCCGGGGTTCGTAGCGCGTTCGCGAATCATTTGAATCAGTTTGGACGTTCAAAGCGGGTTCGCGACTCATTTGAATCAGTTCGGCAGTTCGGAGCGGGTTTCGCGAATCATTTGAGTCAGTTCGGGGATCGCGACTCATTTGAATCATTTCGGGAGTTCAAAGCGGGTTCGCGAATCATTTGAGTCAGTTTGGGGATCGCGAATCATTTGAATCCTTTCGGAAGTTCGTAGTGGGTTCGCGAATCATTTGAGTTATTTCGGGAGTTCACAGCAGATTCGCGAATCATTTGAGTCAGTTTGGGGATCGCGAATCATTTGAATACGTTCGGGAGTTCAAAGCGGGTCCGCGAATCATTGAGTCAGTTAGCGAACACAAAGACATGACACATCAAAACTTTCATTGTCCAGACAGAAGAGAAACTTGATGTTTTCTGTGAATAAAGATGGTAAGATTAGCAGTGCTGCATCTGTTTACACAAAAACAACAAAACAAAACCGGTTATTGGTACACATTATATCTTAGATGTGATGGTTGTCTACAGTAGGTTTTCTTATTCACAGTGTTTTTGGAAACCATGTAAATTTGAACAAATAACAACATCTAAATAATAACATTATTATTTTGCTTATTTTTTTTAAATTCAATTATTAATATATAAAGAATGAAATATTACTGTAATTACTTAGTCAAATAAAATATTTATATAATTTATTTTACACTTCACTTTCAAACATTAATCATTAATTAGTATGTGAGCCGAGCAGCATCCAAAATCAAAGTACTTCTGCTGAGATTCTGAAGTATGCTCATGGACACTTTACTACTCCATGAGAACACAGGAGAGGATTTATGAGTGGCAGTGAAGCAATGCGACTGAGGTTTTAAAAAATTATTTAAAAAAAATAAATGCAATGTCACAGTTCACATTATTTTAATTCAATTCAAGTTTATTTGTATAGCGCTTTTTACAAAACAAATCGTTACAAATCAACTTTACAGAAAATTATGTTTCTACAATATTTAGTAGTAGCTAGTAGTTTGTGCACATTTGACAGGATTTTAGAAAAAATAAAAATAATAATACAAGACGTAGTCAGCTAGACGATGAACTATCAATATTATTAATTAAGTAATTATATGATGCAGTCACACATTTAGCAATAATTGTTAGTTCTGTTTGTTGATTCAGGGTTATCTCCGATCTCGTTTGCAAGTGTTTTGTTTGCATGTATATCATTGCAGCAGCACATTTAACTTTAATAGTAATCACACTGACTGGATCTACCTGTGAATCAAATTATTTTAATGCACACCTATTAGTCAATCAGAATCAAATATTCAGACAAACCATGGCATAAATAGATTTATTAGAGTAACCATTCAACAAACCAAGCAACTAATGGCTGTGTTAAGGAAAAAAAGAACACTTTTTGTGTTTGTGTCAATTTGCTAAAGTAGACAGTAGTGTTCCTGTAGCTCAATTGGTAGAGCATTGTGGGGTTGGGGGTTCGATTCCCCAGGAACACTTGATAGGTAAAAAATTGATAGCCTGAATGCACTGTAAGTTGCGTCTGCTAAATGCATACATTTAATTTCATTTCATTTAATTTAACTTGAAGAGCAGTCTCTAGAATAAGATGAAGGTCCTTCCCAAACCGCATCTTCACTTCATGCAGCAGCTACCAAAAAAAGAAAGAAAAATTAATTAAACAATTCTAACTTTTTATTCAAAAAAAAAAAAAAAAAATGAAAATGCAGTGGAAATACTAAACTGAAAGGAAACAACACTAAAAACAAATACTCACAATTTGTGGAAACCGAGGAAATGGGAACATGTCCATGACCTCTCATGTTGATTTTGTCATTAAATCAACTCTTTTAAAAAGAGCGCATCTCATTCGATTTTTGATATGTTGGTGTAGTCAGGTTGTCTTTTACATAGTCCAGCATTTATCACAGTAATGTGCTCCTGAAAACTTAATTTATCTTCTCCAATATTTTCCAGGTTTAATATAATCTGAAAAAAGTAGTAAATAACACAATTCCTATTGTATATATACAATCTCCTAGCATTACTGGTCAATAACCAAGCAATTTTAAGACATTTTAGTGAAGAAGGATAAAACAGACAAACCTCCTGGGACTGGGTGGAACCCGGATTATCAGTACACAGGAGTACTGGAAAGTTTGAAGTCTTGCATCTTTTTTTCTAAGCTTAGGATCGGAAAACTCTTAATTTAACAGTTTGCAACAAGCAAAACAAAACGTATGGATTTAAGGCAACCTGAGACACTGTCGCGGTTCAGGCTCTTTCGTGTTTTAGTGTAAATCCGCTGTAGAAACATTGACAACTTAATTATTAATGGGTTTAAAGCTTATAAAAAGTAAATTACTTTAAAAAGAATGTATTTCTCTGACTTACCACAACAATATTTCTGTCAGACCATCAATTTAAATCAGTAGACGGGGATCAATCTCTTCTCGGCCGTTGGAATTCAAAAACGTGCACTGCACTCGCGAGACAGCGCTGCGTGAATATGCTAGCGCAAATGCAAACAAATTGTTTACTTTTTTAAAATTTATGAAAATAATGAGTTTAAAACTTCTTTTTGTTTATGTTTGGTGTTCAACAGATAAAAAATATAATCCATAAAGCAAAACTGTTAAGTTGTGGTACATAATTTCACACATAAATGACAAAGAATTAAATTAAAGAGCAGCAAACAAGGCTATAAGTAAGCGGCTGTTCACATATCATGTCTTTTGCGCTCTCAAGTTCGTTATTTCAAATGTAGGCGCACGGTATGTGCGCTCATAACGGAAGCGACGGGCGCTCATTTTTCCAGAAACGTTTGAGTCAGTTCGGGAGTACGGAGCGAGCGGGACGGTTGTCTCGGTTTACATTCACAGTGTTTTTGGAAACCCTTTAAATTTGAACAAATAACAACATCTAAATAATAACATTATCATTTGAATCTGTTCCGGGGTTCGTAGCGTGTTCGCGAATCATTTGAATCAGTTCGGGAGTTCAAAGTGGGTTCGCGACTCATTTGAATCAGTTCGGGCAGTTCGAAGCGGGTTTCGCGAATCATTTGAGTCAGTTCGGGGATCGCGAATCATTTGAATCTTTTCGGGAGTTCAAAGCGGGTTCGCGAATCATTTGACTCAGTTTGGGGATCGCAAATCATCTGAATCCGTTCGGGAGTTCGTAGTGGGTTCGCGAATCATTTGAGTCATTTCGGGAGTTCACAGCAGATTCGCGAATCATTTGAGTCAGTTTGGGGATCGCAAATCATCTGAATCCGTTCGGGAGTTCGTAGTGGGTTCGCGAATCATTTGAGTCATTTCGGGAGTTCACAGCAGATTCGCGAATCATTTGAGTCAGTTTGGGGATCGCGAATCATTTGAATACGTTCGGGAGTTCGTAGTGGTTTCGCGAATCATTTGATTAATTTCGGGAGTTCACAGCGGATTCGCGAATCATTTGAGTCAGTTTGGCGATCGTGAATCATTTGAATACGTTCGGGAGTTCGTAGTGGGTTCGCAAATCATTTGAGTCATTTCGGGAGTTCAAAGCGGGTCCGCGAATCATTGAGTCAGTTAGCGAACACAAAGACATGACATATCAAAACTTACATTGTCCAGATAGAAGAGAAACTTGATGTTTTCTGTGAATAAAGATGGTAAGATTAGCAGTGCTGCATATGTTTACACAAAAACAACAAAACAGGTTATTGGTACACATTATATCTTAGATGTGATGGTTGTCTACAGTAGGTTTCCATTCACAATGTTTTTGGAAACCATGTAAATTTGAACAAATAACAACATCTAAATAATATTATTATTTTGCTTATTTTTTAATTCAATTATTAATATATAAAGACTGAAATATTACTGTAATTACTTAGTCAAATAAAATATTTATATAATTTATTTTACACTTCACTTTCAAACATTAATCATTAATTAGTATATGAGGCAAGCAGCATCCCAAATCAAAGTACTTCTGCTGAGATTCTAAAGTATGCTCATAGACACTTTACTACTCCATGAGAACACAGGAGGGGATTTATGAGTGCCAGTGAAGCAATGCGACTGAGGTTGTAAAAAATTTATTTAAAAAAATAAATGCAAAATGTCACAGTTCACATTATTTTAATCTCCGATCTCGTGTGCAAGTGTTTTGTTTGCATGTATGTCATTGCAGCAGCACATTTAACTTTAATTGTAATTACACTGACTGAATCTACCTGTGAATCAAATTATTTTAATGCACCCCTTTTAGCCAATCAGAATCAAATATTCAGACAAACCATGGTATAAATAGATTTATTAGAGTAACCATTCAACAAACCAAGCAACTAATGGTTGTGTTAAGGAAAAATAGAACACTTTTTGCGTTTGTGTCGATTTGCTAAAGTAGACAGTAGTGTTCCTGTAGCTCAATTGGTAGAGCATTGTGGGGTTGGGGGTTCGATTCCCCAGGAACACTTGATAGGTAAAAAATTGATAGCCTGATTGCACTGTAAGTCGCGTCTGCTAAATGCATAAATTTAATTTAATTTAATTTAACTTGAAGAGCAGTCTCTAGATTAAGATGAAGGTCCTTCCCAAACCGCATCTTCACTTCATGCAGCAGCTACCAAAAAAAGAAAGAAAAATTCATTAAAACAATTTTAACTTTTTATTCAAACAAAAAAAAAAAATAATTAAAATGCAGTGGAAATACTAAATTCAAAGGAAACAACACTAAAAACAAATACTCACAATTTGTGGAACCCGAAGAAATGGGAACATGTCCATGACCTCTCATGTTGATTTTGTCATTAAATCAACCCTTTTAAAAAGAGCGCATCTCATTAGATTTTTGATATGTTGGTGTAGCAGGTTGTCTTTTACATAGTTCAGCATTTATCACAGTAATGTGCTCCTGAAAACTTAATTGATCTTCTCCAATATTTTCCAGGTTTAATATAATCTGAAAAAGTAGTAAATAACAAAATTCCTATTGTATATATACAATCTCCTAGCATTACTGGTCAATAACCAAGCAATTTTAAGACATTTTAGTGAAGAAGGATAAAACAGACAAAACTCCTGGGACTGGGTGGAACCCGGATTATCAGTACACAGGAGTACTGGAAAGTTTGAAGTCTTGCATCTTTTTTTCTAAGCTTAGGATCGGAAAACTCTTAATTTAACAGTTTGCAACAAGCACAACAAAACTTATGGATGTAAGGCAACTTGTGACACTGTCGCGGTTCAGGCTCTTTCATGTTTTAGTGTAAATCCGCTGTAGAAACATTGACAACTTAATTACTAATGGGTTTAAAGCTTATAAAAAGTAAATTACTTCAAAAAGAATGTATTTCTCTGACTTACCACAACAATATTTCTGTCAGACCATCAATTTAAATCAGCAGACGGGGCTCAATCTCTTCTCGACCATTGGAATTCAAAAACGTGCACTGCACTCCCGAGACAGCGCTGCGTGAATATGCTAGCGCAAATGCAGACAAATTGTTTACTTTTTTTAAATTAATGAAAATAATGAGTTTAAAACTTCTTTTTGTTTATGTCTGGTGTTCAACAGATAAAAAAATATAATCCATAAAGCAAAACTGTTAAGTTGTGGTACATAATTTCACATAAATGACAAAGAATTAAATTAAAGAGCAGCAAACAAGGCTATAAGTAAGCGGCTGTTCACATATCATGTCTTTTGCGCTCTCAAGTTCGTTATTTCAAATGTAGGCGCACCGAATGGGCGCTCATAATGGAAGTGACAGGCGTTCAATTTTTCCAGAAACGTTTGAGTCAGTTCGGGAGTACGGAGCGAGCGGGACGTTTGTCTCGGTTTACATTCACAGTGTTTTTGGAAACCCTTTCAATTTGAACAAATAACAACATCTAAATAATAACATTATCATTTGAATCAGTTCCGGGGTTCGTAGCGCGTTCGCGAATCATTTGAATTAGTTCGGGAGTTCAAAGCGGGTTCGCGACTCATTTGAATCAGTTCGGCAGTTCGGAGTGGGTTTCGCGAATCACTTGAGTCAGTTCGGGGATCGCGACTCATTTGAGTCATTTCGGGAGATCACAGCCGATTCGCGAATCATTTGAGTCAGTTTGGGGATCGCGAATCATTTGAATACGTTCGGGAGTTCGTAGTGGGTTCGCGAATCATTTGAGTCAGTTTGGGGATCGTGAATCATTTGAATACGTTCGGGAGTTCGTAGTGGGTTCGCGAATCATTTGAGTCATTTCGGGAGTTCAAAGCGGGTCCGCGAATCATTGAGTCAGTTAGCGAACACAAAGACATGACATATCAAAACTTACATTGTCCAGACAGAAGATGAACTTGATGTTTTCTGTGAATAAAGATGGTAAGATTAGCAGTGCTGCATCTGTTTACACAAAAACAACAAAACAAAACAGGTTATTGGTACACATTATATCTTAGATGTGATGGTTGTCTAGGTTTCCATTCACAGTGTTTTTGGAAACCATGTAAATTTGAACAAATAACAACATCTAAATAATAACATTATCATTTGAATCAGTTCCGGGGTTCGTAGTGCGTTCGCGAATCATTTGAATTAGTTCGGGAGTTCAAAGTGGGTTCGCGACTCATTTGAATCAGTTCGGCAGTTCGGAGCGGGTTTCGCGAATCACTTGAGTCAGTTCGGGGATCGCGACTCATTTGAGTCATTTCGGGAGATCACAGCCGATTCGCGAATCATTTGAGTCAGTTTGGGGATTGCGAATCATTTGAATACGTTCGGGAGTTCGTAGTGGGTTCGCGAATCATTTGAGTCAGTTTGGGGATCGCGAATCATTTGAATACGTTCGGGAGTTCGTAGTGGGTTCGCGAATCATTTGAGTCATTTCGGGAGTTCAAAGCGGGTCCGCGAATCATTGAGTCAGTTAGCGGACACAAAGAGATGACATATCAAAACTTACATTGTCCAGACAGAAGATGAACTTGATGTTTTCTGTGAATAAAGATGGTAAGATTAGCAGTGCTGCATCTGTTTACACAAAAACAACAAAACAAAACAGGTTATTGGTACACATTATATCTTAGATGTGATGGTTGTCTAGGTTTCCATTCACAGTGTTTTTGGAAACCATGTAAATTTGAACAAATAACAACATCTAAATAATAACATTATCATTTGAATCAGTTCCGGGGTTCGTAGCGCGTTCGCGAATCATTTGAATTAGTTCGGGAGTTCAAAGCGGGTTCGCGACTCATTTGAATCAGTTCGGCAGTTCGGAGCGGGTTTCGCGAATCACTTGAGTCAGTTCGGGGATCGCGACTCATTTGAGTCATTTCGGGAGATCACAGCCGATTCGCGAATCATTTGAGTCAGTTTGGGGATTGCGAATCATTTGAATACGTTCGGGAGTTCGTAGTGGGTTCGCGAATCATTTGAGTCAGTTTGGGGATAGCGAATCATTTGAATACGTTCGGGAGTTCGTAGTGGGTTCGCGAATCATTTGAGTCATTTCGGGAGTTCAAAGCGGGTCCGCGAATCATTGAGTCAGTTAGCGAACACAAAGAGATGACATATCAAAACTTACATTGTCCAGACAGAAGATGAACTTGATGTTTTCTGTGAATAAAGATGGTAAGATTAGCAGTGCTGCATCTGTTTACACAAAAACAACAAAACAAAACAGGTTATTGGTACACATTATATCTTAGATGTGATGGTTGTCTAGGTTTCCATTCACAGTGTTTTTGGAAACCATGTAAATTTGAACAAATAACAACATCTAAATAATAACATTATTATTTTGCTTATTTTTTAATTCAATTATTAATATATAAAGACTGAAATATTACTGTAATTACTTAGTCAAATAAAATATTTATATGATTTATTTTACACTTCACTTTCAAACATTAATCATTAATTAGTATGTGAGCCAAGCAGCATCCAAAATCAAAGTACTTCTTCTGAGATTCTTAAGTATTCTCACAATGGACACTTGACTACTCCATGAGAACACAGGAGAGGATTTATGAGTGGCAGTGAAGCTATGCGACAGGTTTTAAAAAATGTATTTAAAAAAATAAATGTAAAATGTCACAGTTCACATTATTTTAATCTCCGATCTCGTGTGCAAGTGTTTTGTTTGCATGTATGTCATTGCAGCAGCACATTTAACTTTCTTTGTAATTACACTGACTGGATCTACCTGTGAATCAAATTATTTTAATGCACCCCTTTTAGCCAATCAGAATCAAATATTCAGACAAACCATGGTATAAATAGATTTATTAGAGTAACCATTCAACAAACCAAGCAACTAATGGTTGTGTTAAGGAAAAATAGAACACTTTTTGCGTTTGTGTCGATTTGATAAAGTAGACAGTAGTGTTCCTGTAGCTCAATTGGTAGAGCATTGTGGGGTTGGGGGTTCGATTCCCCAGGAACACTTGATAGGTAAAAAATTGATAGCCTGAATGCACTGTAAGTCGCGTCTGCTAAATGCATAAATTTCATTTAATTTAATTTAACTTGAAGAGCAGTCTCTAGATTAAGATGAAGGTCCTTCCCAAACCGCATCTTCACTTCATGCAGCAGCTACCAAAAAAAGAAAGAAAAATTAATTAGAACAATTTTAACTTTTTATTCAAACAAAAAAAAATTTTTTTTTAAATGCAGTGGAAATACTAAACTGAAAGGAAACAACACTAAAAACAAATACTCACAATTTGTGGAACCCGAAGAAATGGGAACATGTCCATGACCTCTCATGTTGATTTTGTCATTAAATCAACTCTTTTAAAAATAGTGCATCTCATTCGATTTTTGATATGTTGGTGTAGTCAGGTTGTCTTTTACATAGTTCAGCATTTATCACAGTAATGTGCTCCTGAAAACTTAATTGATCTTCTCCAATATTTTCCAGGTTTAATATAATCTGAAAAAAGTTGTAAATAACACAATTCCTATTGTATATATACAATCTCCTAGCATTACTGGTCAATAACCAAGCAATTTTAAGACATTTTAGTGAAGAAGGATAAAACAGACAAACCTCCTGGGACTGGGTGGAACCCGGATTATCAGTACACAGGAGTACTGGAAAGTTTGAAGTCTTGCATCTTTTTTTCTAAGCTTAGGATCGGAAAACTCTTAATTTAACAGTTTGCAACAAGCACAACAAAACGTATGGATGTAAGGCAACTTGTGACACTGTCGCGGTTCAGGCTCTTTCATGTTTTAGTGTAAATCCGCTGTAGAAACATTGACAACTTAATTACTAATGGGTTTAAAGCTTATAAAAAGTAAATTACTTTAAAAAGAATGTATTTCTCTGACTTACCACAACAATATTTCTGTCAGACCATCAATTTAAATCAGTAGACGGGGATCAATCTCTTCTCGACCGTTGGAATTCAAAAACGTGCACTGCACTCGCGAGACAGCGCTGCGTGAATATGCTTGCACAAATGCAAACAAATTGTTTACTTTTTTAAAATTCATGAAAATAATGAGTTTAAAACTTCTTTTTGTTTATGTTTGGTGTTAAACAGATAAAAAAATATAATCCATAAAGCAAAACTGTTAAGTTGTGGTACATAATTTCACATAAATGAGAAATAATTAAATTAAAGAGCAGCAAACAAGGCTATAGGTATGGGGCTGTTCACATATTACGTCTTTTGCGCTCTCAAGTTTGTTATTTCAAATGTAGGCGCACCGTATGGGCGCTCATAACGGAATCGACGGGCGCTCATTTTTCCAGAAACGTTTGAGTCAGTTCGGGAGTACGGAGCGAGCGGGACGGTTGTCTCGGTTTACATTCACAGTGTTTTTGGAAACCCTTTAAATTTGAACAAATAACAACATCTAAATAATAACATTATCATTTGACTACGTTCCGGGGTTCGTAGCGCGTTCGCGAATCATTTGAATCAGTTCGGGAGTTCAAAGCGGGTTCGCGACTCATTTGAATCAGTTCGGCAGTTCGAAGTGGGTTTCGCGAATCATTTGAGTCATTTCGGGAGTTCAAAGCGGGTCCGCGAATCGTTTGAGTCAGTTTGGGGATTGCGAATCATTTGAATACGTTCGGGAGTTCGTAGTGGGTTCGCGAATCATTTGAGTCATTTCGGGAGTTCAAAGCGGGTCCGCGAATCATTGAGTCAGTTAGCGAACACAAAGACATGACATATCAAAACTTACATTGTCCAGACAAAAGAGAAACTTGATGTTTTCTGTGAATAAAGATGGTAAGATTAGCAGTGCTGCATATGTTTACACAAAAACGACAAAACCGGTTATTGGTACACATTATATCTTAGATGTGATGGTTGTCTACAGT
The DNA here is from genome assembly GCF_003368295.1 of Carassius auratus. Lineage (NCBI taxonomy): Eukaryota > Metazoa > Chordata > Actinopteri > Cypriniformes > Cyprinidae > Carassius > Carassius auratus. Next base: position 110,825 of record NC_039289.1, read on the forward strand.
AGGTTTCCATTCACAATGTTTTTGGAAACCATGTAAATTTGAACAAATAACAACATCTAAATAATAACATTATTGTTTTGCTTATTTTTTAATTCAATTATTAATATATAAAGACTGAAATATTACTGTAATTACTTAGTCAAATAAAATATTTATATAATTTATTTTACACTTCACTTTCAAACATTAATCATGAATTAGTATGTGAGCCAAGCAGCATCCAAAATCAAAGTACTTCTGCTGAGATTCTGAAGTATGCTCATAGACACTTTACTACTCCATGAGAACACAGGAGGGGATTTATGAGTGGCAGTGAAGCAATGCGACTGAGGTTGTAAAAAATTTATTTAAAAAAATAAATGCAAAATGTCACAGTTCACATTATTTTAATCTCCGATCTCGTGTGCAAGTGTTTTGTTTGCACGTATGTCATTGCAGCAGCACATTTAACTTTAATTGTAATCACACTGACTGAATCTACCTGTGAATCAAATTATTTTAATGCACCCATTTTAGCCAATCAGAATCAAATATTCAGACAAACCATGGTATAAATAGATTTATTAGAGTAACCATTCAACAAACCAAGCAACTAATGGTTGTGTTAAGGAAAAATAGAACACTTTTTGCTTTTGTGTCGATTTGCTAAAGTAGACAGTAGTGTTCCTGTAGCTCAATTGGTAGAGCATTGTGGGGTTGGGGGTTCGATTCCCCAGGAACACTTGATAGGTAAAAAATTGATAGCCTAAATGTAAGTCGCGTCTGCTAAATGCATACATTTAATTTAACTTGAAAAGCAGTCTCTAGATTAAGATGAAGGTCCTTCCCAAACCGCATCTTCACTTCATGCAGCAGCTACCAAAAAAAGAAAGAAAAATTTCATTAAAACAATTTTAACTTTTTATTCAAATAAAAAATTTTTTTTAAATGCAGTGGAAATACTAAAATCAAAGGAAACAACACTAAAAACAAATACTCACAATTTGTGGAACCCGAAGAAATGGGAACATGTCCATGAACTCTCATGTTGATTTTGTCATTAAATCAACCCTTTTAAAAAGAGCGCATCTCATTCGATTTTTGATATGTTGGTGTAGTCAGGTTGTCTTTTACATAGTTCAGCATTTATCACAGTAATGTGCTCCTGAAAACTTAATTGATCTTCTCCAATATTTTCCAGGTTTAATATAATCTGAAAAAGTAGTAAATAACACAATTCCTATTGTATATATACAATCTCCTAGCATTACTGGTCAATAACCAAGCAATTTTAAGACATTTTAGTGAAGAAGGATAAAACAGACAAAACCTCCTGGGACTGGGTGGAACCCGGATTATAAGTACACCGGAGTACTGGAAAGTTTGAAGTCTTGCATCTTTTTTTCTAAGCTTAGGATCGGAAAACTCTTAATTTAACAGTTTGCAACAAGCACAACAAAACTTATGGATGTAAGGCAACTTGTGACACTGTCGCGGTTCAGGCTCTTTCGTGTTTTAGTGTAAATCCGCTGTAGAAACATTGACAACTTAATTACTAATGGGTTTAAGGCTTATAAAAAGTAAATTACTTCAAAAAGAATGTATTTCTCTGACTTACCACAACAATATTTCTGTCAGACCATCAATTTAAATCAGCAGACGGGGATCAATCTCTTCTCGACCGTTGGAATTCAAAATGTGCACTGCACTCGCGAGACAGCGCTGCGTGAATATGCTAGTGCAAATGCAGACAAATTGTTTACTTTTTTAAAATTAATGAAAATAACGAGTTTAAAACTTCTTTTTGTTTATGTCTGGTGTTCAACAGATAAAAAATATAATCCATAAAGCAAAACTGTTAAGTTGTTCATTTGAATCAGTTCGGGAGTTCAAAGCGGATTCGCGACTCATTTGAATCAGTTCGGCAGTTCGGAGCGGGTTTCGCGAATCACTTGAGTCAGTTCGGGGATCGCGAATCATTTGAGTCATTTCGGGAGATCACAGCGGATTCGCGAATCATTTGAGTCAGTTTGGGGATCGCTAATCATTTGAATACGTTCGGGAGTTCGTAGTGGGTTCGCGAATCATTTGAGTCATTTCGGGAGTTTACAGCGGGTTTCGCGAATCATTTGAGTCAGTATGGGGATCGCTAATCATTTGAATACGTTCGGGAGTTCGTAGTGGGTTCGCGAATCATTTGAGTCATTTCGGGAGTTTACAGCGGATTCGCGAATCATTTGAGTCAGTTTGGGGATCGCGAATCATTTGAATACGTTCGGGAGTTCGTAGTGGGTTCGCGAATCATTTGAGTCATTTCGGGAGTTCAAAGCGGGTCCGTGAATCATTGAGTCAGTTAGCGAACACAAAGAGATGACATATCAAAACTTACATTGTCCAGACAGAAGAGAAACTTGATGTTTTCTGTGAATAAAGATGGTAAGATTAGCAGTGCTGCATCTGTTTACACAAAAACAACAAAACAAAACAGGTTATTGGTACACATTATATCTTAGATGTGATGGTTGTCTACAGTAGGTTTTCTTATTCAGTGTTTTTGGAAACCATGTAAATTTGAACAAATAACAACATCTAAATAATAACATTATTATTTTGCTTATTTTTTTATTAAATTATTAATATATAAAGACTGAAATATTACTGTAATTACTTAGTCAAATAAAATATTTATATAATTTATTTTACACTTCACTTTCAAACATTAATCATTAATTAGTATGTGAGCCAAGCAGCATCCAAAATCAAAGTACTTCTGCTGAGATTCTGAAGTATGCTTACAATGGACACTTTACTACTCCATGAGAACACAGGAGAGGATTTATGAGTGGCAGTGTAGCAATGCGACTGAGGTTGTAAAAAATTTATTTAAAGAAATAAATGCAAAATGTCACAGTTCACATTATTTTAATCTCCGATCTCGTGTGCAAGTGTTTCGTTTGCATGTATGTCATTGCAGCAGCACATTTAACTTTAATTGTAATCACACTGACTGAATCTACCTGTGAATCAAATTATTTTAATGCACCCATTTTAGCCAATCAGAATCAAATATTCAGACAAACCATGGTATAAATAGATTTATTAGAGTAACCATTCAACAAACCAAGCAACTAATGGTTGTGTTAAGGAAAAATAGAACACTTTTTGCTTTTGTGTCGATTTGCTAAAGTAGACAGTAGTGTTCCTGTAGCTCAATTGGTAGAGCATTGTGGGGTTGGGGGTTCGATTCCCCAGGAACACTTGATAGGTAAAAAATTGATAGCCTAAATGTAAGTCGCGTCTGCTAAATGCATACATTTAATTTAACTTGAAAAGCAGTCTCTAGATTAAGATGAAGGTCCTTCCCAAACCGCATCTTCACTTCATGCAGCAGCTACCAAAAAAAGAAAGAAAAATTCATTAAAACAATTTTAACTTTTTATTCAAACAAAATTTTTTTTTAAATGCAGTGGAAATACTAAAATCAAAGGAAACAACACTAAAAACAAATACTCACAATTTGTGGAACCCGAAGAAATGGGAACATGTCCATGAACTCTCATGTTGATTTTGTCATTAAATCAACCCTTTTAAAAAGAGCGCATCTCATTCGATTTTTGATATGTTGGTGTAGTCAGGTTGTCTTTTACATAGTTCAGCATTTATCACAGTAATGTGCTCCTGAAAACTTAATTGATCTTCTCCAATATTTTCCAGGTTTAATATAATCTGAAAAAGTAGTAAATAACACAATTCCTATTGTATATATACAATCTCCTAGCATTACTGGTCAATAACCAAGCAATTTTAAGACATTTTAGTGAAGAAGGATAAAACAGACAAAACCTCCTGGGACTGGGTGGAACCCGGATTATAAGTACACCGGAGTACTGGAAAGTTTGAAGTCTTGCATCTTTTTTTCTAAGCTTAGGATCGGAAAACTCTTAATTTAACAGTTTGCAACAAGCACAACAAAACTTATGGATGTAAGGCAACTTGTGACACTGTCGCGGTTCAGGCTCTTTCGTGTTTTAGTGTAAATCCGCTGTAGAAACATTGACAACTTAATTACTAATGGGTTTAAGGCTTATAAAAAGTAAATTACTTCAAAAAGAATGTATTTCTCTGACTTACCACAACAATATTTCTGTCAGACCATCAATTTAAATCAGCAGACGGGGATCAATCTCTTCTCGACCGTTGGAATTCAAAATGTGCACTGCACTCGCGAGACAGCGCTGCGTGAATATGCTAGTGCAAATGCAGACAAATTGTTTACTTTTTTAAAATTAATGAAAATAATGAGTTTAAAACTTCTTTTTGTTTATGTCTGGTGTTCAACAGATAAAAAATATAATCCATAAAGCAAAACTGTTAAGTTGTTCATTTGAATCAGTTCGGGAGTTCAAAGCGGATTCGCGACTCATTTGAATCAGTTCGGCAGTTCGGAGCGGGTTTCGCGAATCACTTGAGTCAGTTCGGGGATCGCGAATCATTTGAGTCATTTCGGGAGATCACAGCGGATTCGCGAATCATTTGAGTCAGTTTGGGGATCGCTAATCATTTGAATACGTTCGGGAGTTCGTAGTGGGTTCGCGAATCATTTGAGTCATTTCGGGAGTTTACAGCGGGTTTCGCGAATCATTTGAGTCAGTATGGGGATCGCTAATCATTTGAATACGTTCGGGAGTTCGTAGTGGGTTCGCGAATCATTTGAGTCATTTCGGGAGTTTACAGCGGATTCGCGAATCATTTGAGTCAGTTTGGGGATCGCGAATCATTTGAATACGTTCGGGAGTTCGTAGTGGGTTCGCGAATCATTTGAGTCATTTCGGGAGTTCAAAGCGGGTCCGTGAATCATTGAGTCAGTTAGCGAACACAAAGAGATGACATATCAAAACTTACATTGTCCAGACAGAAGAGAAACTTGATGTTTTCTGTGAATAAAGATGGTAAGATTAGCAGTGCTGCATCTGTTTACACAAAAACAACAAAACAAAACAGGTTATTGGTACACATTATATCTTAGATGTGATGGTTGTCTACAGTAGGTTTTCTTATTCAGTGTTTTTGGAAACCATGTAAATTTGAACAAATAACAACATCTAAATAATAACATTATTATTTTGCTTATTTTTTTATTAAATTATTAATATATAAAGACTGAAATATTACTGTAATTACTTAGTCAAATAAAATATTTATATAATTTATTTTACACTTCACTTTCAAACATTAATCATTAATTAGTATGTGAGCCAAGCAGCATCCAAAATCAAAGTACTTCTGCTGAGCTTCTGAAGTATGCTTACAATGGACACTTTACTACTCCATGAGAACACAGGAGAGGATTTATGAGTGGCAGTGTAGCAATGCGACTGAGGTTGTAAAAAATTTATTTAAAGAAATAAATGCAAAATGTCACAGTTCACATTATTTTAATCTCCGATCTCGTGTGCAAGTGTTTCGTTTGCATGTATGTCATTGCAGCAGCACATTTAACTTTAATTGTAATTACACTGACTGAATCTACCTGTGAATCAAATTATTTTAATGCACCCATTTTAGCCAATCAGAATCAAATATTCAGACAAACCATGGTATAAATAGATTTATTAGAGTAACCATTCAACAAACCAAGCAACTAATGGTTGTGTTAAGGAAAAATAGAACACTTTTTGCTTTTGTGTCGATTTGCTAAAGTAGACAGTAGTGTTCCTGTAGCTCAATTGGTAGAGCATTGTGGGGTTGGGGGTTCGATTCCCCAGGAACACTTGATAGGTAAAAAATTGATAGCCTAAATGTAAGTCGCGTCTGCTAAATGCATACATTTAATTTAACTTGAAAAGCAGTCTCTAGATTAAGATGAAGGTCCTTCCCAAACCGCATCTTCACTTCATGCAGCAGCTACCAAAAAAAGAAAGAAAAATTCATTAAAACAATTTTAACTTTTTATTCAAACAAAAATTTTTTTTTAAATGCAGTGGAAATACTAAAATCAAAGGAAACAACACTAAAAACAAATACTCACAATTTGTGGAACCCGAAGAAATGGGAACATGTCCATGAACTCTCATGTTGATTTTGTCATTAAATCAACCCTTTTAAAAAGAGCGCATCTCATTCGATTTTTGATATGTTGGTGTAGTCAGGTTGTCTTTTACATAGTTCAGCATTTATCACAGTAATGTGCTCCTGAAAACTTAATTGATCTTCTCCAATATTTTCCAGGTTTAATATAATCTGAAAAAGTAGTAAATAACACAATTCCTATTGTATATATACAATCTCCTAGCATTACTGGTCAATAACCAAGCAATTTTAAGACATTTTAGTGAAGAAGGATAAAACAGACAAAACCTCCTGGGACTGGGTGGAACCCGGATTATAAGTACACCGGAGTACTGGAAAGTTTGAAGTCTTGCATCTTTTTTTCTAAGCTTAGGATCGGAAAACTCTTAATTTAACAGTTTGCAACAAGCACAACAAAACTTATGGATGTAAGGCAACTTGTGACACTGTCGCGGTTCAGGCTCTTTCGTGTTTTAGTGTAAATCCGCTGTAGAAACATTGACAACTTAATTACTAATGGGTTTAAGGCTTATAAAAAGTAAATTACTTCAAAAAGAATGTATTTCTCTGACTTACCACAACAATATTTCTGTCAGACCATCAATTTAAATCAGCAGACGGGGATCAATCTCTTCTCGACCGTTGGAATTCAAAACGTGCACTGCACTCGCGAGACAGCGCTGCGTGAATATGCTAGTGCAAATGCAGACAAATTGTTTACTTTTTTAAAATTAATGAAAATAATGAGTTTAAAACTTCTTTTTGTTTATGTCTGGTGTTCAACAGATAAAAAATATAATCCATAAAGCAAAACTGTTAAGTTGTTCATTTGAATCAGTTCGGGAGTTCAAAGCGGATTCGCGACTCATTTGAATCAGTTCGGCAGTTCGGAGCGGGTTTCGCGAATCACTTGAGTCAGTTCGGGGATCGCGAATCATTTGAGTCATTTCGGGAGATCACAGCGGATTCGCGAATCATTTGAGTCAGTTTGGGGATCGCTAATCATTTGAATACGTTCGGGAGTTCGTAGTGGGTTCGCGAATCATTTGAGTCATTTCGGGAGTTTACAGCGGGTTTCGCGAATCATTTGAGTCAGTATGGGGATCGCTAATCATTTGAATACGTTCGGGAGTTCGTAGTGGGTTCGCGAATCATTTGAGTCATTTCGGGAGTTTACAGCGGATTCGCGAATCATTTGAGTCAGTTTGGGGATCGCGAATCATTTGAATACGTTCGGGAGTTCGTAGTGGGTTCGCGAATCATTTGAGTCATTTCGGGAGTTCAAAGCGGGTCCGTGAATCATTGAGTCAGTTAGCGAACACAAAGAGATGACATATCAAAACTTACATTGTCCAGACAGAAGAGAAACTTGATGTTTTCTGTGAATAAAGATGGTAAGATTAGCAGTGCTGCATCTGTTTACACAAAAACAACAAAACAAAACAGGTTATTGGTACACATTATATCTTAGATGTGATGGTTGTCTACAGTAGGTTTTCTTATTCACAGTGTTTTTGGAAACCATGTAAATTTGAACAAATAACAACATCTAAATAATAACATTATTATTTTGCTTATTTTTTTATTAAATTATTAATATATAAAGACTGAAATATTACTGTAATTACTTAGTCAAATAAAATATTTATATAATTTATTTTACACTTCACTTTCAAACATTAATCATTAATTAGTATGTGAGCCAAGCAGCATCCAAAATCAAAGTACTTCTGCTGAGATTCTGAAGTATGCTTACAATGGACACTTTACTACTCCATGAGAACACAGGAGAGGATTTATGAGTGGCAGTGTAGCAATGCGACTGAGGTTGTAAAAAATTATTTAAAGAAATAAATGCAAAATGTCACAGTTCACATTATTTTAATCTCCGATCTCGTGTGCAAGTGTTTCGTTTGCATGTATGTCATTGCAGCAGCACATTTAACTTTAATTGTAATTACACTGACTGAATCTACCTGTGAATCAAATTATTTTAATGCACCCATTTTAGCCAATCAGAATCAAATATTCAGACAAACCATGGTATAAATAGATTTATTAGAGTAACCATTCAACAAACCAAGCAACTAATGGTTGTGTTAAGGAAAAATAGAACACTTTTTGCTTTTGTGTCGATTTGCTAAAGTAGACAGTAGTGTTCCTGTAGCTCAATTGGTAGAGCATTGTGGGGTTGGGGGTTTGATTCCCCAGGAACACTTGATAGGTAAAAATTGATAGCCTAAATGTAAGTCGCGTCTGCTAAATGCATACATTTAATTTAACTTGAAAAGCAGTCTCTAGATTAAGATGAAGGTCCTTCCCAAACCGCATCTTCACTTCATGCAGCAGCTACCAAAAAAAGAAAGAAAAATTCATTAAAACAATTTTAACTTTTTATTCAAACAAAAATTTTTTTTAAATGCAGTGGAAATACTAAATCAAAGGAAACAACACTAAAAACAAATACTCACAATTTGTGGAACCCGAAGAAATGGGAACATGTCCATGAACTCTCATGTTGATTTTGTCATTAAATCAACCCTTTTAAAAAGAGCGCATCTCATTCGATTTTTGATATGTTGGTGTAGTCAGGTTGTCTTTTACATAGTTCAGCATTTATCACAGTAATGTGCTCCTGAAAACTTAATTGATCTTCTCCAATATTTTCCAGGTTTAATATAATCTGAAAAAGTAGTAAATAACACAATTCCTATTGTATATATACAATCTCCTAGCATTACTGGTCAATAACCAAGCAATTTTAAGACATTTTAGTGAAGAAGGATAAAACAGACAAAACTCCTGGGACTGGGTGGAACCCGGATTATCAGTACACCGGAGTACTGGAAAGTTTGAAGTCTTGCATCTTTTTTTCTAAGCTTAGGATCGGAAAACTCTTAATTTAACAGTTTGCAACAAGCACAACAAAACTTATGGATGTAAGGCAACTTGTGACACTGTCGCGGTTCAGGCTCTTTCGTGTTTTAGTGTAAATCCGCTGTAGAAACATTGACAACTTAATTACTAATGGGTTTAAGGCTTATAAAAAGTAAATTACTTCAAAAAGAATGTATTTCTCTGACTTACCACAACAATATTTCTGTCAGACCATCAATTTAAATCAGCAGACGGGGATCAATCTCTTCTTGACCGTTGGAATTCAAAAACGTGCACTGCACTCGCGAGACAGCGCTGCGTGAATATGCTAGTGCAAATGCAAACAAATTGTTTACTTTTTTAAAATTAATGAAAATAATGAGTTTAAAACTTCTTTTTGTTTATGTCTGGTGTTCAACAGATAAAAAATATAATCCATAAAGCAAAACTGTTAAGTTGTTCATTTGAATCAGTTCGGGAGTTCAAAGCGGATTCGCGACTCATTTGAATCAGTTCGGCAGTTCGGAGCGGGTTTCGCGAATCACTTGAGTCAGTTCGGGTATCGCGAATCATTTGAGTCATTTCGGGAGATCACAGCGGATTCGCGAATCATTTGAGTCAGTTTGGGGATCGCTAATCATTTGAATACGTTCGGGAGTTCGTAGTGGGTTCGCAAATCATTTGAGTCATTTCGGGAGTTTACAGCGGGTTTCGCGAATCATTTGAGTCAGTATGGGGATCGCTAATCATTTGAATACGTTCGGGAGTTCGTAGTGGGTTCGCGAATCATTTGAGTCATTTCGGGAGTTTACAGCGGATTCGCGAATCATTTGAGTCAGTTTGGGGATCGCGAATCATTTGAATACGTTCGGGAGTTCGTAGTGGGTTCGCGAATCATTTGAGTCATTTCGGGAGTTCAAAGCGGGTCCGCGAATCATTGAGTCAGTTAGCGAACACAAAGAGATGACATATCAAAACTTACATTGTCCAGACAGAAGAGAAACTTGATGTTTTCTGTGAATAAAGATGGTAAGATTAGCAGTGCTGCATCTGTTTACACAAAAACAACAAAACAAAACAGGTTATTGGTACACATTATATCTTAGATGTGATGGTTGTCTAGGTTTCCATTCACAGTGTTTTTGGAAACCATGTAAATTTGAACAAATAACAACATCTAAATAATAACATTATTATTTTGCTTATTTTTTTATTAAATTATTAATATATAAAGACTGAAATATTACTGTAATTACTTAGTCAAATAAAATATTTATATAATTTATTTTACACTTCACTTTCAAACATTAATCATTAATTAGTATGTGAGCCAAGCAGCATCCAAAATCAAAGTACTTCTGCTGAGATTCTGAAGTATGCTTACAATGGACACTTTACTACTCCATGAGAACACAGGAGAGGATTTATGAGTGGCAGTGTAGCAATGCGACTGAGGTTGTAAAAAATTTATTTAAAGAAATAAATGCAAAATGTCACAGTTCACATTATTTTAATCTCCGATCTCGTGTGCAAGTGTTTTGTTTGCATGTATGTCATTGCAGCAGCACATTTAACTTTAATTGTAATTACACTGACTGAATCTACCTGTGAATCAAATTATTTTAATGCACCCCTTTTAGCCAATCAGAATGAAATATTCAGACAAACCATGGTATAAATAGATTTATTAGAGTAACCATTCAACAAACCAAGCAACTAATGGTTGTGTTAAGGAAAAAAAGAACACTTTTTGCGTTTGTGTCGATTTGCTAAAGTAGACAGTAGTGTTCCTGTAGCTCAATTGGTAGAGCATTGTGGGGTTGGGGGTTCGATTCCCCAGGAACACTTGATAGGTAAAAAATTGATAGCCTGAATGCACTGTAAGTCGCGTCTGCTAAATGGATAAATTTAATTTAATTTAATTTAACTTGAAGAGCAGTATCTAGATTAAGATGAAGGTCCTTCCCAAACCGCATCTTCACTTCATGCAGCAGCTACCAAAAAAAGAAAGAAAAATTAATTAAAACAATTTTAACTTTTTATTCAAACAATAAAAAATTTAAAATTCTGTGGAAATACTAAACTGAAAGGAAACAACACTAAAAACAAATACTCACAATTTGTGGAACCCGAAGAAATGGGAACATGTCCATGAACTCTCATGTTGATTTTGTCATTAAATCAACTCTTTTAAAAAGAGCGCATCTCATTCGATTTTTGATATGTTGGTGTAGTCAGGTTGTCTTTTACATAGTTCAGCATTTATCACAGTAATGTGCTCCTGAAAACTTAATTGATCTTCTCCAATATTTTCCAGGTTTAATATAATCTGAAAAAAGTAGTAAATAACAAAACTCCTATTGTATATATACAATCTCCTAGCATTACTGGTCAATAACCAAGCAATTTTAAGACATTTTAGTGAAGAAGGATAAAACAGACAAACCTCCTGGGACTGGGTGGAACCCGGATTATCAGTACACCGGAGTACTGGAAAGTTTGAAGTCTTGCATCTTTTTTTCTAAGCTTAGGATCCGAAAACTCTTAATTTAACAGTTTGCAACTAGCACAACAAAACTTATGGATGTAAGGCAACTTGTGACACTGTCGCAGGTTCAGGCTCTTTCGTGTTTTAGTGTAAATCCGCTGCAGAAACATTGACAACTTAATTACTAATGGGTTTAAAGCTTATAAAAAGTAAATTACTTTAAAAAGAATGTATTTCTCTGACTTACCACAACAATATTTCTGTCAGACCATCAATTTAAATCAGTAGACGGGGATCAATCTCTTCTCGACCGTTGGAATTCAAAAACGTGCACTGCACTCGCGAGACAGCGCTGCGTGAATATGCTAGCGCAAATGCAAACAAATTGTTTACTTTTTTAAAATTAATGAAAATAATAAGTTTGAAACTTATTTTTGTTTATGTCTGGTGTTCAACAGATAAAAAATATAATCCATAAAGCAAAACTGTTAAGTTGTGGTACATAATTTCACATAAATTACAAAGAATTAAATTAAAGAGCAGCAAACAAGGCTATAAGTAAGGGGCTGTTCACATATCACGTCTTTTGCGCTCTCAAGTTCGTTATTTCAAATGTAGGCGCACCGAATGGGCGCTCATAATGGAAGTGACAGGCGCTCATTTTTCCAGAAACGTTTGAGTCAGTTCGGGAGTACGGAGCGAGCGGGACGGTTGTCTCGGTTTACATTCACAGTGTTTTTGGAAACCCTTTAAATTTGAACAAATAATAACATTATCATTTGAATCAGTTCCGGGGTTCGTAGCATGTTCGCGAATCATTTGAATCAGTTCGGGAGTTCAAAGCGGGTTTGCGAATCATTTGAATCATTTCGGGAGTTCAAAGCAGGTTCGCGAATCATTTGAGTCAGTTCGGGGATCGCGAATCATTTGAATCCGTTCGAGAGTTCGTAGTGGGTTCGCGAATCAATTGAGTCATTTCGGGAGTTCTCAGCGGATTCGCGAATCATTTGAGTCAGTTTGGGGATCGCGAATCATTTGAATACGTTCGGGTGTTCGTAGTGGGTTCGCGAATCATTTGAGTCATTTCGGGAGTTCAAAGCGGGTCCGCGAATCATTGAGTCAGTTAGCGAACACAAAGACATGACATATCAAAACTTACATTGTCCAGACAAAAGAGAAACTTGATGTTTTCTGTGAATAAAGATGGTAAGATTAGCAGTGCTGCATCTGTTTACACAAAAACAACAAAACAAAACAGGTTATTGGTACACATTATATCTTAGATGTGATGGTTGTCTACAGTAGGTTTCCATTCACAATGTTTTTGGAAACCATGTAAATTTGAACAAATAACAACATTTAAATAATAACATTATTATTTTGCTTATTTTTTAATTCAATTATTAATATATAAAGACTGAAATATTACTGTAATTACTTAGTCAAATAAAATATTTATATAATTTATTTTACACTTCACTTTCAAACATTAATCATTAATTAGTATGTGAGCCGAGCAGCATCCAAAATCAAAGTACTTCTGCTGAGATTCTGAAGTATGCTCATGGACACTTGTGTAAGGCAACTTGTTACACTGTCTTACCCTCTCTCTCTCTCTCTCTCTCTCTCATGTTGAGTTTGGGTCTCTTGACCATCTTGTAAGAGATGCTCTAACAGTTGCCATAGAAACCCAGCCCTGCTGGTGTTGATGTGTTCAGATGGGTGTTGCTTGCACGTGTTCGTCAGAGGAAAGACTGTATATGAGTTCAGACTCCAATACACTTCATGGGCATGTTGAGACACGTCTGGAAATGATTGAAAGTCTCCTCTCAAACATGTGTCTTAGATGCAGGAATCGATTTTATTTGCTGCTTTTGTACCAAACCACCTGCTGATCAACTCAATTATATCAGCATCTTCATTAGAAGCCACATCTTTAGAACATTTTGGCATGGTAGCTGTAGTGTTTTAGAAATTGACTATAGTTCTTGCATGATAAACACGGTTTAACTGGTATTTGGGGTAAAACCATAGCAAACAAAGGTAAATTCACCTTCTGTGAAAATGTACCATGTTTCTTGTGTCGTAACCACTGTGGTATTTGGGGTAAAATTATAGTCAACCCAGTTAAATAGTATTTATTTTTAAAGTTTACTGTTAGGTTTTCCCTGTTATGCTAAAGATTTGATATTTGAACTAATACCACAGTAAACCAATGCAAATTGTATTCTGATGACATTTATCATTGCCTTTGCATGGTAACTATAGTTTACTATTGGTATTTAGAGTAAAACAGTAAACACAAGCAAAGTAGTTATTATTAAACTAACCATAGTTCGAATACAGAGTTCTGGCATGAAACTCTAGATGGCACAGTACAATAGGTCTAACTCCAACTGACCTAATGACATCACTATCACATGGCACAGCTGATTGGATTTCTCCTGTATTAGTAGCCAATGAGCTCACTGCTCAGTATTTAAATATCTGGCTTTTATTTGCTGTGGCAGTCCACAGCGCACTTCAGAAACCCTCCACCCTCCCCAGCTCCACCTGTATAGATCTGCTATATGAGGTGATTCCTGTATGCTATGGGGTTATTTCATTTACGTTGTTTACGGTTAGTTTTTGCATGTAACAACAGTTTAACTGTGATATTTGAAGAAATGCCATATTAAATCAAGGTTAAGCTGTATTACATAGTTTAATTTTGATATTTGGAGTAACACCAAAAAATGGTCTTTTTTGAAAACTTAACATAATTATTACATGGTAACCTCATCATTGTTTAACTGGATTGAGATGAACTGTAATAAAACTATAGTAACCATAAGTAAAATTAATTTAATTTGATGACTTATCTAGTAGCTTTATCCTGAATCTGATATTTAACAGTTTCATTTATATTATAAATAATTTTACTTTTTAAGCATAATTCTGTGAATTATTACACTATATTAAATTGAAATATGTTATTTTTTGCCATTTAATTTCATCATTTAATTTATTATTATGCTGTATTTAATTCACATATAAATTTTTGTGCTTTTTATTATTATTAACAGTTTTGTTATATAGTAGTATTCTATACTTTGTTGATTCTTATTAAAGTGTTTCTCTCTGGCCACTTTCCAAATTAATTTAATAAATCGTCAAGATCCCATTCCCACAGCTCTTTAAGGGCTCGGATATTACAGCAGAAACCGTGAACCTTTCACTTTAATTAAATGATTTTCCATACTCGTTACTTAAGGATAATGAGTTATTATAATTTTTTTCGTGAATTAACCTCAGCACCAGGCGGGAGTTTCCCATCTGTGCAGAGAACACAGAATCGTGTTTTTTGCAAAGAGATTAGAAATCACATACAAATTATGACAACATTTATTCTTTTTATTTTATTATTAATTATTATTAATTTAACGTTTTATTATATATATATATATATATATATATATATATATATATATATATACATATATATATATATATATATACATATGTGTGTGTGTGTTTACATTTTTTATAAAATTAGATATTATATGTAATTATTGTATATATTTTTAAATTACATTTCTGTTATCTTGGTTAGCAATGCATTTTTTTATTTTTTAAATTGTAAACTTAAAATGAAATTTAGTATAAACGTGTGTATATATATATATATATATATATATATATATATTTCTTTATAACATGGTTTCAATTAAAAAAATACCTTTTATAACTAAGTTTCTATATTGCTTACAATTTCTATACTTTTCTTTTTTTAATTTATGTACATTATATATGTACATCTATTTATTTTATCAGTATGGTTTATTATAAATTGTTTTATTTTTGACTTTGTAATGTTTATTAGCATTACTTTATTATAATTAAATGTATGTATACATTTATATATTATATTTATATTTGCCTATTAACATGGTTTCATTTTTATGTATTAATATGTAATATATATTTACTTTGTATTAGCATAGTTTAATTTATTATAGAATTGATATTTTATTTATTTACTTTACATTTTCAATAACATGGTTTCATTTGTTATAGTTTATAAAATATATATACAGTTCAATATATACCAATTTATATTTAGTTAACAATATTTAATATTATTATTATCATTATTTTAAGTTTTCAGATTTTTATTGCACTCTACAACACATGAAATTGAAAGTGTAGATTAAAAGCATCTGTATTTCAAGACCAACTCTGAGACAAAACCAATATTAGCGAAATTAAGTTTTGCAATACTCAAAAACTACACAAAAACTACACATCTTGTCCAAAATCATTGACGTTATCCACTGTGAGGCATCATACCTGTAAAAGTGTTTCCAAGGATTCAGTGTCAATTCAAACCTGTTTTTCAACCTGTTGACATTTGCTTTAGCAGCTCTTGGTTGGAATCCAGCAGAAGCTGGTCTTTAATGGTCATCGCTGTTTTCTGTTTTGTTCCTCCTGCCCATTGGTCTGGTGCCAGCTGATTAAAGTGAACGTGGTGATACACAACAGAAAGCTGTTATTAATTGTTTTAGTATTGCCAAGGCTGTGAATGACGGGTAACATGGTGAACGAATGAAGTTAAGTGTGAGGTTATCATGCATCTAGCTCAGCCTCTCGCTGCGTCTAATCAAACAGCGAAGGAATTGGGAGCTGTCAGGCTGAGAGAGGAAAGTAAGAGCGCCTTTCATCGCCCATTGTGTGAAATATAGTTTTCATTAAAGAGCAGGCAGCAGTTTTCCAATGAAAGTCCAAACAGCACAGCATGCATCTCTGGGGAGCGCGACCGAAAAAGCCCTTATTTCCGCTGCACTTTCATGCCCGAGACCCCTGGATACATTCCTCACTCCGCCATTTCCCTTTGTTTTTGCTGTGTAATACTGTAGGTGGTGGTGTTTATTTATTTATTTTTGCCATTTCTTGTCTATTGTCTTTTTTTGGGGGGTTCCCAAGGGACTAATGGAGAGCAAGGCACACGGAAAAGCCATTCCTGTGATAAAAGCAAGCAAGCTATAAATGATTAGTGCTGTTTGCGAATGGAATTACTTATACTTGGGTTAGTGTGGTGCTTTTTATATTTTAAAAGAATTATAATTAGGGCCGGGACTCGATTAAAAAAATTAATCTAATTAATTAGAGGCTTTGTAATTAATTGATCGAAATTAATCGCATATAAATATTTGACCTGAGAACAGTGAGAAGTATTTTTCTTTTCACATGGATTTATAGTATACCATTGAATAATGACTGAATACATAAGCTTTAGCAACAAAATATTGCTTATTTTTATTCAACCAAGTCTAGCAGACCAGTGCAATTTTTGCCATTAAGTGTAGCAATAGCATATTTAGAAACAATTTAGAAATAGTACATTTCAGAAATTCAGGAAGCTTATAGGTGCTGGAACATTCTGTAAAGAGTTTTTTAAGTAAAACACAATACTGTCAATTACATTCAGAACATTGGAAACACTGACTATTAGAAAACATCTCTCTGTAGCTTCAGAGGCCATAACATACTAAGTCCAACTCTCAATGACCTTGGCCAAAACAATAAAGAGTTTAACATAAACTGCCAGTTGAACCAACAAAATAATACATAGTTCAACATAAAGTGTAAAGTCCACGCTAGTTGCTATATGTTTTGCGTTGAGGTGATACTTGAGGTTCGATGTGCTCATAGACAGTAAGAGAAAGGATGTGCTGTGGTGAGATGCGAACGCTAGTTGGTGCTTCAGTATAATCGGTCCGCCGAAACTCATCCAGTGAGAAACGTTCCGCGGTGTAAAAATAAGTTATTAAAAATGCGGGAATTTTTTTTTCTGTAACTAATTAATCTTAATTAACGCGTTATATTTTGTGTAATTAATTAATCTCAATTAACGCGTTAAAGTCACGGCCCTAATTATAATTATTATTAATATATTCATAATAATAAAATAATATATAATAATAATTAGTAATATTTTTAAATTTGAATAGAAATTAAATTAACTATATATTTTTTTATTTCATGAAGTTATTATTTATCTTCATTAGTTATTTTTAATTTGCAAAAATAAGGTATAGACTAAATTACTAGAGTAGAGTAGTTAATCATTTAAATCTTGTATATTTATTAATATTTCAATATTAACATTTTTATAAATGTATTTTTTATGACGCAAAAACGAAGCACGTTTTGCCACTTTGTTATAGTAGCAATATATACTCGAAACTGTTTTGATTCAGAAATTGCTAGTGAAATTCAGAAAGTATTAGAATGAATGGCATGTAAAACGTTGAATTAAACATGAGTTGTTTTAAGAAGAAAATCAGAAATAGTATTTTCTGTTTTCTTTATTTTCAGTTTTTGGCTGTTTCTTGCTTATTGTCTGTTTTTACTTTCCTTTTTAGGTTCCCTAGGGACTAATGGAGAGCAAGGCACACAAAAAAGTTTTTTTTTTCGTGATAAAGGCAAACAATTTATTAATAAGTAGTGTTGTTTACTAAGAGAATTGCTCATGCTTACATTTAGAAATTTCCCATTTTAAAAAGTAGTTATGTATTTACATTAACTATATTTACAATTAATTTATTCATAATAATTATTAATTACTTTAATACTTTTTTTAGCAACAACCCACTTTTTGACACTTTATTATAGTAGTAAACATTTTCACCCAGAAACTCTTAGTAAATGTAATGCAAAAACATGAATTAAACATTTAATTATACATTAAATTTTGAAGTCGAAAAACTGAAGTATTTCCTTGCAGAACATACTTCAATAAACTTTGAAAAGAAAAGTATTTTATTTATTTTTTTCAGTGCAAAGAGGGCATGTTAAATTATCAGAGGAATTACTGGAGCAGCACGTCTCAGTGTACTTGGATTGGTATTTTTAAAGATTAAGTTTCTCCTACTCTCTCTTTTTATACAGTATATGACATACATATTATGGAGATTACATTAAATATTATGTAAAACATCACTGACAGGTTGGAGGTGATTAGAATATATTGTTTTCTACTTTTCAAAGTGAAAAATGCCAAATATATAACAAGCGAGGGTTTTCTTCTGGTTTGAGGACTTCATTATTTTCTCCACTGATCAACAGTAAATGGCGGAGGTGAGTAGAGCTGTCAATCAAACACTGGACGACGCGTCTCAATCATTTAAAGATGCTTTCTGTCTAGTTTCTCTTCGTTTATCAGGCTTTTTCTTCAGTTCTCTGTGGCTGCTGTTGAAGCTAAATCTTCAGTTGTTTTCGTGAGGGTTTCACTGTATGCATCTGTCTTGGAGGGATGGGCGAATGCACCTGGTAAAATAAAGCGATATTAGACTCAGATTTGTGAATCTCTCCAGATCAATCTATGGTTAATGCAGCTGATGTTGTGTGAAATCTCTTCTGTTGCTGTGAGGCTCATATGAGAGGGATTCATCGTGTCTAATATTTCCATATTTTCCCCCGTCACATTTGTTTTTCAATATCTCTAGGTTTTATTTCCTTTCTCAGATTGGACGTTTACCAGCCTGTGGCCCCGGGGTGATTAAGATCAATCTGTTTGTTTTAATTGAACCGTTGCACATGTTTTAGTGCACCAAATTTTTTTTTTATTTGGTGCTCGTTTATTTTGTGCCAGTAAAATATCAAGACACCCACAGTGATGTTGTGATAAGGTCATTTTATTTTTCATTTTGATTTTGGCTTCTAAGGATTATAAAAGAAGAAGATATGAGGTACAACTATTCAAATCTAGCTATTTCTTTTTTTCGTCCCTTAACAGCGGCGTGCATTTGTTTCTCCCTGAAACCCAAACTAATTTTCAGAATCAGCACAGTCGCGATTGTTGTAAAATGCTGTCATTTTACAAAAAAAAAAAAAAAAAAAACGCCAGAATTGACAAATTTATGCTTTGTTCATATAAATATTTAAACATTTATTTTACATTTTAGAATAGAAAAGCAATGCTAATTCAGCTCTAATTTGTTTCTCATATATATATATATATATATATATATATATATATATATATATATATATATATATATGTATATATATATATATATGTATATATATATATATATGTATATATATATATACACACACACAAAGGCTAAGTTTGCCATTGTCCTGAGCTCTGTAATCAGGATTGGATAGGAGCAGAGTGTGTCTCAATGCATTGTGGGAGATCTTTTGATTATGGCCGGTGTGAGAGCAGGTTGTCAGTGCGGTGGGGTCTGGATGACCTGTAAACCCCTGCAGGATGACGAGGGCCGGTCGTTCCCAGCGGTGATGGTGACAGATCCAGCGGCGCTCCTCTGATCTGTTTGTGGATGTCCTCTGGTTCCTCCTCTCATCATTAGACCGGGGACGGCTCGCTCTTGTTAATGCTGTCAGCTGCACTGATGCAACCGAACCTCGACAGAAAGAAGAGCTGCGGTTCTGCTTGAGCTTCGAGAGGCTTTGCTGGATTCAGCGTCAAAGAGAATGCCCAATACAATGCCAGTTTCTACATTAGTTTGCATTTTAAGAGTTAAAAACATGCTATAAAAGAGATTTAGACTGTTAAAACAACAAGCTGCTTGAGTCAGTAGATTACAGTAAAGTTACCGTGTTAAAGAGGTGTTCTAGTACAGTGTGATGTACTGTAGGTTGCAAAGCTATTGATTATATCACCTGCAATCTAATATAGGCTCACATACTTTTATATAATACAAAAATTAATTTAATATGCATACTTTTGCATTCCATATCTATTTTTTACTACTAGTTCTACTACTTCTACTAAAACTATTATAACTATTATATTTGTTATATAAATATATTATATATATATAATATAAATGTTAAATATATTTTACATATTTAAAATTAATTTACATTTTTATTTATTATTGATTTATTAATAGTAATAATTACTACTGCTACTACTATTTACTTATTTTTATATATTTAAAATACTTTCATTGAGTTGGCAAAGTATGTTAATGTTTAATATGGATAAATGTTTAATATTCCATTATTATATTAATTATTCCCAAATCACTAATTAGATTTATTTTTATTTGATATATTTTACATTTTTTACTAATAACTGTATTTTTGTTATTGTTTATGGTTAGTGGATTTTAGTCATGCCCGTTTTATTTGTATTTTTCTATCTAATTAAAGCAATTATTTTTTTATTAGCTTGTATTATTTTTCAATTTTTAAGTAGGTTTTAGTCAGCCTGTGTTGCATTGTGGGTAATAAATAATAACACCCATAAAATGAGGAAAGAGAAGTGTAACATCATCTCAGTGTTTGCTGCTTTAATCAATGCTGTGCTGCTTGAATGCATTAAAAGCTATTAGTTACATTTGATAAGCATGAGATATTGATTTAAGAAGCTGTCAGATGGAGAAAAAAAGAGGAAATTAAATGTACATTTATTTAAGCATGCACTTTATTTCCATGCGCTAGTCAATATTTATGTGTTCATATATGCATCATAAAAAATTAATTTTAGTCATTTATTTAATTCACTCATGTATTTATTTATATTTATATTAATTTGTGTGTGTGTGTGTGTGTGTGCACCATTCTTTTAAAGTTGTAATATTTTTCATGTGCTGTGTTCATCTAGAGGTATAAAAACAAGCTGGGGCTGATTGGTGCTCTCAGTAAAAGCTCAGATTTTATGTATCGATCCCAAAGCCCAGAAAGCCTTCTCTTATGAATTTATTTGTCAATCAAAGAAACACAAGCAGAAATAAAAGGACAAATGGTTGGTGCATCAAAGACACGTTAAATAGCACAGGTAAACAAACATTGTACAAAAGCCACGAGAGTCCTGCTTTCACAAAGCATTTTCCAGGAGTGCTTCGTTTACAAAATGTTTTGACTCTCGTACAAAGACTTTTGTTGGTAGTAGAGCTCAGTATATGGCTGTTTCTCCAACCACTGGCACTTCTTATGTCTCAGAGATTGATTTTTACATCAAACTAACAGATTTCAGGTTTTATTTTGTTTTCAGAAATTCACATTGAAACTGGCTTGGAAACTTTTAACTGTCATTATTGATATTTGCGATACATATATTTTTGTTGCGGAAATTACTTTAAACTTTTTTTGCAGTAAAACAGATTACTTAAGGCTAATTTCATCACAAGGTATTTATTTATTTGTTTGGTAACTTAAAAAAAATTGAAATGTATGCAAATGCATTGTATTGTTTCACCACTTACATTATTTCACAAAGTTACAATGACACTCAAAATATTCATCACTTTATTAGTTTATTACTCAAAAATATTCAGCTGAAAGTCTTTTGGATGTTTATGTCTATTACAAATATTATTTGTACATTTTGAAGCTATTATATAAGCAATGAGTGAAACAATCCTAAACCATTTCAATTTGTTGTGAAAATTAAGCGAATTTTGAATTAAAATATAAATGTTTATGCAAATGTTTTAAAATCATTTCCACAACAATTACATTTGATAAAAAACAGCCGATTCTTTTAGCTAAGGCTAATTTCATTGCATATTAATCTTAAATACACACAATTAATTTTGTTGTAACTACTTTATTTCACAAAATTAAAGTTTCAAAACCAAAATGTATTTTCATTGTTAGAATCAAATGAATTTTATGAAAAACTATGATAATCTAAAAGACTGAAATATTTATAAAACATGTGTGGAAAATGGTTCAGATTTGTGTGAATCACATTTTATTTTAAATAAAATTGGAAATTGTAAATCTTATCTTAAATTGTTTACTGATATTATTTCAATTATTTTACAAAATTACAGCTTGATTGGTAATCTCACTCAAATATTCAATATCTTTATTGAATTAAACTGTGAAAATGAGATTTAGTATTTGAAAATTATAATATTCTAAAATTTTGTTAAAAAAGAATGGAATAATCATAAACCATCTCAGTATATATTGTGTGAAAATATTTCGCAAGTTTCAAATAAAAAATCTTAACATTTACTCAAATTATCACTGGTCCTAAGCTTTGATGAAATTTCCACAACAGACAACAATTTTGCCAACTAATTAAGTTTTTTCCCCAAAAAAGTTTAATAATCGTAAACAATCTTAATAGTTGTACTGTATGAACATTTTAAACTGAACATGTAAACGTTAACAAATTACAACTTTTCCTAAGTTTAGACATTTCTGAAACGCATGATAATTTTGGCTACTGAACATTTCGAAAGTTCAATAATCACAAGTTTAATAATCATAAGGTGCGTTGTGTGAAAAGCTCGCAAATTTAAACAGTCATTTAAATGTTTATGCGATTTATGACTGTTCCTAAGTTTTGACGAATTTCCACAACATACAAATATTTTGGCTAATAAACATTTATTTTTTTTTCTCCAAAAGTGTAATAATCATAAACCCTCTTAATTTATATATTGTGTGAATTTTTTTTACATTTTAACCTGTTAACTGTCACCCGTCTGCTCTGTGGGACGCCTACATTTACTTCACTATATTGCAGTTAAATCTAATCTAATCTTGACAAACTATATATCGTTGGAAAGGTCTAAGACTCCCAAATCTATATTTGATCAATGTTTTTTGTTAAAAATTATGTAGGAAAAGTAATAGATTAATTTATGACAAGAGTGTACCCTCAAAAATCTACATTATAACAGGAATTTTGACCTTTGTTAAAAAAACAAGAAAACTTTGTTGCCTTTTTCTCTATCACATTTTAGAAATCATGAGAAATTATATATCAACTGAAAACTTAAAATCTCAAAATTCATCCTTTAAAACTCAATTTAAAATCAGACATTGCATTAAATGATACATCAATATCATGTTACAAAATGTTTTCATTCATGAATAATAAAAATGTAAGTTTGGATTGTGCACTACAAAGTCAATGTTCAAAAATATGAGTGACAGTTAAGGGGTTAAATTGAACATTTACATTTTTCGTCAATCAAGAACTTTTCCTAAGTTTTGATGTCATTTCCACAACATACAACAATTTTGTCCACTAATGTAGTTTTCCCAAAAGTTTGTGCTTATGGTTACTAAAGAGCTAAATTATATTAATTTTTAATATTACATGTAATGTGTGAAGAAAACAAGGTAAAATCAAGGTCTCAATTCAAAGCCTAAAAGTTTGATTGTCATTACCAGTCAAGGTGTAATTTGGCCAAATTATGCAGACAGTATGACTATATAATTAAACTGTGTGTGTTTCGGATAAAAACTAACATGTGATGAGATTAAACTTAGACAAATGTTTAGTGTCATTTCCACAACAGAACCTTATCAAACTAAATTTATCATTAAAAAAGGATGCAGTGTAAATGACATTTTTATAATTTCAGAAAGAGGTAAAATCTTTGAAATTGATTCCTGTATACCTTAGTAGACTAAGAAAATGAGTGCCAAAAAAAAAAAAAGACAAACCAATGATTCTCAGATGTGAATGGAGTCTCTTTCGGTTTTCAGCTCTCTTTTGCTTTACCACAATATAATCTAATCCTGAAAGCATAATGCATGGATTACATTGTGAGTATAGCAGCTTCCAGACAAGATTACTGCTCA
The DNA here is from genome assembly GCF_003368295.1 of Carassius auratus. Lineage (NCBI taxonomy): Eukaryota > Metazoa > Chordata > Actinopteri > Cypriniformes > Cyprinidae > Carassius > Carassius auratus. Next base: position 134,802 of record NC_039289.1, read on the forward strand.
TGATAAGAGATACGCTCAGACTCGGATTCACCTGCCGATGATAGAGCAACCTACTTTCTCCAGCACTTCCCAGGGATCTTATCATATCTAAATGGAAATGCTTCCATTCAGCTTCAACAGTGTGTGTATGTTTATGTGTGTGTGTGTGTGTGTGTGAGTGGTAACTGATCTTAGGTCAGCTGATACTCAAACAATTTCCCGGTTTTCACTCTTCTGTCTTGAACGGCAGGTGTGTGAAAATGATGCACTTTCTTTCTGATGAGAAACTGCTGTGGTTTTTATTTTAGATCATGGTTTTGATTGGATTTATTCTCATACAATAAGGCTGAGCTCGATATCCTTTCACAAAAAGACTGCAATATTACCTTAAATATATACTACAGGGAAACTATGATAATACTGCATCCTTTTCTGTTTTTTTTTTTGACACTACCATGATATATTTAACTACCACAAAAACATATTTTCTATAACTACTGGACAAATGTAAAATATATATATATAGTGTGTACAATAATTATAAAATAATGCAAATTATATGATTATTATTTTATTCACTGTTATTTAAATAGTATGGTTAATGGTACAAGAATACCATGGAATTGCTCAATGATATCAATACTAAACAAAGATATTCTACTATACATTTTTTATTTGTGTAAACATTTCTAAAACATTTCAATATATTTTAAAAGGTAGATTTGATTGTTTATAATATTATTAATAATTAGTATGCATATATTTTATTTAATATTATAATATCTGAAAGATATTTAAGTTTATTATTATTATTATTCACCTGTTGGGCATGTACTATGGTAAAACTATGGTATTTGAATATGGCAACAATTAGTACCATGGTATAGATGAATGTACCATAGTATTATTATTTGATACCATTGCTTAGCATCAAAGCATACTTCAAAGTATATTTAAATTATACATAAACAAAAAAAAAAAGTTTTTTTGGACATGTATTGTACCATGGTAAAACTGTTTTTTATTGTTGCACTATTTATAAATGGTACACTAGCACAAAAAGTATATATATCTTTTTTCGACGTACTGTGGTAAAACTGTATTATTTTAAAGTGCAAATTACTATTTTCCATATTTGTAATGTATTTATTTGCTGCCATTCAGGTGAATGTAAACACAATTCCTGTCTGCCTCACCTCTTTAAAAATGGCAGATAACTTTGTCAGTGAAGGAACGTTTTCTGAAGACTTCATTCTGGGGTCTGTTGTAAAAAGTGCCAGTAATTGGTATTGATTAGTTTTGATACGGCATGTGCCGGTGAACGCTAGATCTCCATTTAGCATCTAGCCTCTTGAGAATGCCATTGATCCACTTAGCTCTTTCTTAGCAACCCGTGCAACGTCTTTATTACACTTCAACTGCTATTTCTAACCTGGGATCAACTATAGGAGTATTTATACCCAAAGGTAGACAGCTAGCTTTTGTTATGCTAATCCATTTGCAGCTGCCACTTTAAACCTTTCTTTAGTTACATAACTTTTCCGAATGTATGTACATTTAATTTTGAGTGCCGACAGTACAGAGTAATAATAAACATCCGTCTGGTGCCGTTCTCATGGGTTTATTTGACGCTTATTTCTTCCTATTACGTGCATTCGGCATGATTCATTTTGCGCGTGTTCGTTTGGAGATTTCTAGCCATGCATAAATGAATGCAGAAGAGCGCATACACTTATTTTCAGCCAGATTCATTTCCCTTCATATGCCCCAAAAATCCAACTGAGAATTCATAATTTCTGAGTAGCTCTTTCGGTAAACGTCAGGCGGCGTTACATATTTAACTATGCATCATTCGGATATGTGCTTTCAGAATAATAATTGGCAGTTCTCCAGCTCAAAATCCCAGCAGGTTCTGCCTTCCCAGTTCCACATCAGCTTGACTTGTAATGCTCGGAATAGAAGAGTCTCTTGGTCGGAGGCAGGGATGTCAAACATGTCATGCGGTGAGTCATTTGGCTGCCGATGGACAGCGAACGCTTTGATGTTCCTGGCCTGTCTGAACTCAATTCAAACAGTCTGATTTTGCTTCAGGAATGAAGTCACCCCCTCATGCTATTTTTTTTTTTTTCCATCTCTGAGGAGAAAAAGTTCACTGAAAGGTCTGTACTCGTAAAAATAAAGTAGTCTATACGGTTCATTTTATGGGCATGTATGAGGTATGAGGCATTTAAGGTCAGCAAACAAACCTCTCATGAAGATCCATTTTTGGCTCTTAAAGTACTTCATGTGTCCTTTAGATGAGTATGTTGGTTTCTGGTCCTCTAGGAAATGGCCTTTTAAAACATGACATCTAATATGTATTGTTATTTTCGCAACAGCGAAAATGTATTTTTCTTCAAAATCCGGAGGTCAAACTAAATGTTGTATCGACTTTTTATAAAGTCGATTTTATATGAGATTTGTGTAATTTAGCTAATTCAAATTTATTTCTGAAAACAGAATTGTTAAAGAGTTGTTGGGACTCTGCAGTAATAAAATTACGCCAGTAGTGGGCGACAAATGATTTTTATCTGATATTTAAATGATATTTTGTCTTTATGAGTGAGTCATTTGAGTCATTCATTCAACCTATTTGTTTCTAATCACTGAATCATTCACTCAAAGAGTTTGTTACAAAAAAAAACAGATTCATGCATAGACATAAGTGAATTAATTCATTCCTTCGAATTCATTGACTCTTTACAAGTGAGTTTTCTTATCATTTGCAGAATCAGTTCATCCAAAAACACTGATTCATTCAAGAACGCATTACTGTAGTTGTTCAGAGACGCGCTGCAGTTTCTGTTGTTGCTTAATTTTGAAGTATTTTTGTTGGCGTTAGCTGACAATATTGTGCTATTATATTATTTGTTATGTTTTGGATTTTATGAGGATGGCCTGTTTTTGGACCTTATCAAATGCCCTGGTTTTGACATTTACCATGGTCAGTAATATATTTTGGACATTATCATGTTTGGAATGCCATTTTTTAAATAGTTTTTCATGGAAATACCATGTTCTGGACTTTATCTTAACGGCATTGGCAAGGTTACTTTGGTACTACCATGTTTAGACCATACCATGATGTTAATGCCATGTTTTTTACATTTACCACAATAATACCATGTTTTGGACCATATCATAATGGTAATGGGATGTTTTTTTTTTTTGACATGTACTATAATACTAGCATGTTTATGACATTATCATGAGGGTTCATTTGCAAAAAATACATTTTGATAATAGTAATACCACGTTTTTGTCATTGACAACATTAATGCAAAGTTTTAGTGCTCTATTGAGATCTTAATACCATGTTTTGAGACATTTACTATGGTGGTACCATGTTAAGGACTTTATCATGTTTAATGCCATGTCTATTTTTTCATTTTCCATGATGATACCATGTTTTGAATGATATTTTAATGGCCATGCATTGTTTTACTGTTTGACCAGTTTTGAAACCTCGGACTGATGGTCTGCGTGACCTTTTTCCCGTTCAGCGTGGTGAAATGGACTTCATTTGCTGTTAAATTTATATCGGCAGTGCTCGTCCACCCCAGAGCCCTCTGGGAATCCATGCCGCCCGCCGTGCTCCCTGACGGCCGCGTGTTTTATTAGCCAGTAAAGCATTACGCTGGGCCTCTTTGATATTGATTTATTTATTTATTTGTGTCCGTCCCATAAGCCCCTGTGAGAGATGTGTTGGTGCCGCAGGCCACGTTTGAGCACATTAAATATATTGCAGGCATTTATGTGGGCCGTGGACGCGGCGGGTGTTTGCTTCAGAGCGTCCGTGCCACCTGCACGATATGACAACCAAACGTGTCTCTACCTCGACGCCGCGCGCTTGAACGCCTCTTCCTGAAGAGAAACTACACAGACGGGAATCTTCTGAAGCGTCATGTGCTGAGAGGTCAAATATAATGCAGTTTGCCATTAACAAATAGGTTTTTATAGAACTATATAGATCCAGATCCTGCATTGCGTGCCAGATAGCCGTGCTGCAGCTAGATTGTGATTTTACATCAGCTGATGTATATATATTATATATATATTATATATATATATATATATATATATATATATATATTATATAATAGTATATTATATACATCATATATATGTGTGTGTGTTAGTATATATATATATTAAACGGGATCTCTCCTTTATTTAGTGATTATGGTTTGAACTAAAATGTAAGATTCCATCTTTTAAGGCTTCAAAGCAGATTGCCTCCACTTTTTACATTTTTATCCACAGTAATTTATACTATTATTAGTTTTTAAAGTAGCATTCTGTAAATTACTTTTAATTTCTATGTTCACTTTAAGCATATTTATTAGTATTCGTATCATGGGTTTACCTTGGTATTCATCATGATGATCCTTGAGCTTCCCATTTTAATATTTAAATGTTCTTATTTAATATTTTTCGCAGTTTTAATTTTAGTATTTATATCATTTTTATTACTATTAACATAGAAGTTGTTGTTATTTTAGGTTTAAGTAATTTAAGTGCATAAATCTTTATTTGTATTCAATTTCAGCTTTATTTAAAAAAAATAATACTTTTAATATTTAATACATAACAACATTTAATGTTTAATAAACTGCTTTATCGACTTAAGGTTTTATAATTTATTTCAAATGGAGTATTAATTCATATTTGCATTTTTATCCCAGTGTCATTTTAGTATAATTCATATATTATTATAGTTTTTAATTTGCGTTTTAAATTGGCTTTTTAATTTTTTTTATACTTTCATGTCAGTTCATTTAATGATTTATTTTTAATTATCATTATGCGTCCTGTTAGTATTTTCTTATGTTCATGAGTATGTATGCGTCTTGTTTATTTATTTATCATAGTAGTATTGATTTTTTGGTATTTATTTATTATTATTTTATAAATTGTGTGTAAACTTGTAAAATCTGACAGCTTTATTTTCAATAAACAATTTTTTTAAACATAACATTTATAGATTTATATAAGTAATACAATATGCAAAATTTTGTTTGAAATATTACAGTATATTAGTATTTTTAATTGATGTGTTATTTCAATATTATAATATGTATTGCATATTATAATAATGTTTATGGAACAACACTGTGATAAACTTGTTCTTTATTAAGAATATTGATTTATTTATTTGTTGGTTAAACAGTCAATTACACAAACCACCAAACAGACCGCATTTATTTATTTCTGCCTCGGTTCTATTTGCTCCAAATTAGATCTGGTGTTTACACTGCAAAAACAGTTTAAATGAGATTTTAATGAGTTGTCTTTGACTTGTTTTCCAGTTTAAATAAAACCTGCTTGTAGTTACGCTGTGCAGGATATTACAGCTTGCTGTCGTAGTTTAACACAATACAAATCTTAAACTTATACCACTGTACCATATGAAAAAGAGTGTTTTTGACACTTTTATTGTTTTCTTTGGGCATAAAGTTGAATATACTATGCGTTTCCAAGCCACGAACAGAACCTCTCATTTCGGTTTCTTTAAATAGCCTTGCAGTGTTTGTTTGTGTGTTGAACTGTTTGCAAAGAGAAGCGCATCTGTTGCCAGAACATGCTTTTGTTCCCTTTGTGTTAACAGCCATAATAAGCCTTTTTCAATGCGAGAGCTGCCATAAACGGAGGAGAGAAACGCTCATTGTGCCTCTCTCTCTCTCTCACACACACACACACACACACACACACACACATCCAGCGTCTAATCAAATATTCATCAGTATGAAAGTGTTAGGTGCTCGTGGGACTGTTAATTAGCAAGCCTAGCCTCAGTGCAGTCATCTCATGAAATCAACCCACACATTCAGTCCAGTTTGCACGGCTTTTTCTTTGCTGGTACTCTTCCTATTAGTCAAGACATCTGTTGTGTGTGTGTGTGTGTGTGTGTGTGTGTATGTTTTTACTCTCACGTCTAGTTTTAAATGAAATCCAGAAGCATCATAGACAGTATTTTGTCAAAACTGTGTAATTCTGCATTGAGATCAGAACCTGTTTGGTGTTTAATGCACATTATGTTGAGCATGTGATCAGATTAATGAGTTCTCATTAGTTTTAATTATCTACCAGATAAAAACAAGTGAATCAGTGCGGTGAAACATAATTCAGTCGTGCAGTGTTGCTTCTTAAATACATTTGTCTTGCTTTAATGAGTTTTGTGGGAATTTATTTAGCTGAATATTGAATCAAGTTCAAGAACGAGAACACTAGGTTATAAACAGGGATATTATTGCAAAATAAAACTGTTAAAACCTTTTAAACAAATTTAAATAAAGCTGAAAAAAAAATGAATATTAGATGAAAAAGTTGTTTTAGTTTAAATGTTGTAAATATTAAAAAAGAAAAAAATATTAAATGTTTTTTACATTTTTGTTTAGTTTAAGTTGGAGCACTTAAATAAAAATAAATAAAAATGGAACAAATAAAAAAAAAAATTTAACTAAAACTTAAGAATTATTTATACCTTACTAGTAATATTAATGCAAAATCTCCAAAAAACTAATAAAAATGTATTTTAGTGCTTAGACTTAATTAAAAATTTCCCCAATGTGACATTTCTAATATTTGTCATTTTTATATTTTCTTTTATTTTTCTTTATATATATATTCAGTAACAATTGTGCGTTTTTTTGTATATATATATATATATATATATATATATATATATATATATAAAGAGAGAGAGAGAGAGAGAGAGAGACAGATAATTATATAAATATACATTTTATGACGAAATTATCCAAAAAACAACAATCATTTTATTAATATAAAACTGAACTAGAAATAAAAGATAATCCAAAAGAAAAATAATATGAAATAAAACAAGATAAAATAACAAACAATATATATAAACATGTAATAAATAATTATAATAAATATAAACATTATAAACAAAGTATATTTAAAGAATTCCCAAATATCTAAAACAATTCTTCATTTCATATGGTTATTGCTATTTTTCTGAGGTTTTTAAACCTTAAAGCTGTATTTCTAAACTTAAGTGCGGTAGAAAGTTGGCAATCCCCGCAGAAGACGCAATGAGTTTCAGTAATGTAGGAAAACTCATATTGTACCCGTACTGTCCAGCTGGGATACACCACACCACATCACCTCTCAAAGCAGTCAGGACGCTGTAAGGATCTTAAATTGAATGAGGGGGGAAAATCCTTTTAGTTTCCTCTTGGATAAAGGTAAAACTCCTCTTCTTTCTCTCTCTCTCTCATTTCCAATCTCTCACCATCAATCCTCGCGGCTCCAGGGGCTCAATAAAGCTTCTGGAAGAGGTCAGTCTTATTGATACGGGTTTCTTCACTTGGATCCTACAAATCATATTATCAGGGAGCGCCACACCAAATCCCGTGGGTATTAGTGGCCGTTTCCTACCTCTTTCTGTCTCCTGAGAGAGCGGATGTTGACTTCACTGATATGGGCTCTTCTTCAACATTGCAGTCGGATGGAAGGTGCTCGGCTTCTTCAGCATGCGGCTGTCGTTCATCTGGGTTGTTTATTGATTCGAGCCCGCCATCTTTGCTGCTCAAGATCTTTGTCTTCTGACTACAGATGGAAACTGACTCTTAAAATCCAGATTACGGATGTTCCCGGTGAATCGAGTCCAACTGCGGTCTTCTGGGAATCTGTATTGACCTCGTGTTTGCTTTCTTCTGATCTTGCAGGCTTTTCTAGAGATCGAAAAACATTGGTTTTTACCATATTTGACTATTGTTTCAATATTATCTTTTCTCTTCACAGTTTCTCATCTTGGATTATCATTGTAGTTCTGCTTATCGTGGTTTATCGCCAGTTTCTCAATTAGCCATCTAGTCTAGAAGAATTTCCCCACACATCATAGTTTCTCAAGATGCTTCAACCAAGACCTCTTTACACCTGAAACTCCTCGTTTTCTTTTTTACCTATAAATTGAAACAAATATTGGACCTTAGACCATCATATTTGGTCCATCAGGCTTTTTCAGGCTTTGGTCCAATGGCTAACGATAGACTTTATTTAGTCGCCCAGAGATAAGCTTCGGTCGCATATGCTAGTGATTTACTCCCAATGTAGAGGGTTGTATGAGTGGAAGGTGGACATTTTTACAGTTATACTAAAATATTTTTTACCTGCTAAAAATGTCTAAACTACCAAACAGACGACAGGACTTTAGGATCTTAAACTTTGTTCCTCATGGTGTGGCTTTGGTTCCTTCTCATGCATTATCATCAAGGTTCCTCCCTAGACAGTAAGCAGTTTCGGCCCAGATCTGGCCCACATTTGGCCCACGTGGATTTCACACGGGCCAGATTTGGGCCGAAACTGTTTGCTGTCTAGGTCAACAGGTTTCCATTTCATTGTGTAAGGTCCTCCCAATTGGCACAAACGAAGCTATCCAATGAAAGCTGAAGGTTTCCTGTGTGTTTCTGTCTTTTTGGTTCAGTTAATTCTAATCTGACTACATTTTATTGTGACTTTGAATTTAGGTTCAAATGCCAATCACTATTGATCATTCATAGGATAGTTTATCTAGCCATCTGGTTATTCTCTTTAACTCTTTATTCTCATTGTATCTGTTCATTTTGGTTCCTATAACACTTCATGTCTCATACTGGCTAGGTTTAAGGATACTCACAAAGAGTTTCTCATCTTTCTTCATTCTCAAAGATCCTCATATCTTTTCATGGTTTCTCATCATGAATTATCATCATGGTTTCTCAAGACGTCTGGTTTTTCAAGAGTTTTCCTCTTCATAATATTTCCCCTTTATAGTTTTCTCTTTTTGTTATTCTTCAAAGTTCCTCATATCTTGTCATGCTTTCTCATCATGGCTTATCATGTTTCAAGACATCTCATCCTGGTCAATCGCTTAACAGTTTTTCTTCATCATATCTTGGTTTCTCACATTGGTTCCCATTCTGGTTTTTCAACCTGGTTTCTCACCTGTTTTCCTCTTCATAGTTTCTTATCTTCATAGTTTTCTTATCCTTCATCAAAGGTCCTCATACATCTCGTCATGGTTTCTCATAAAGATATTTTTTCTTCTTGTTTGTCAAACTGGTTCCTCCAGTTGTTCTCTTCATAGTTGGATGGTGTTCCAACCAAGACCCTTATGGAGACTTTCTTCTCTTTCCCTACCCATTTTTCCCTTTCCTAAATTTAAACTCCTTTTTTATGCATCAAGTTTAACTTGTCAATGGGGCAGAAGTCCTTTTCCTTGAGATCTTTCTGGAGAAACACTCCACATATGAAAGTTTAAACACATGCCCTGCGTTCTCTTAAAAAACAGATTCAACCAAAGCGAACGTGTTTCTTCTGGATCAATACCTGCTTCTGAGTAATGCACCTTCTGATAACGAATTCCATTGTGGCTTGCAGATGTGAGCTGTGTGTTTTCAGCTGACCTTTCTCTCTCTCCTTCACCCACATTGAGGTCGTATAATGAACCCCGTCTCTTAAGCTTCCTCGCAGAGGTTTGAGCATGTAACTCCTTTATTAGATTATATAGCATGTCTTTTGAAAGAGGGAGATTTATACCTTTTATTATTGGGAGAAAGCATTTAATCAATAATTGTTGGGCGGGATTTATGATGCCGCAGTTGGTTTAAAATCCACCGAGCGTTGTTATTTGCGGTGACAGGGTCTGCTGTTTGGACGCCATCCCAATTGAGGGTGGAAAAGGGACTATCCAAGAAGTGCTTTAAGGCCCTGTGTTGGTGTTAGCCATTGTTTTTACTCTTTTTAGGTGTGTTTTTTTTTTGTTGTTGTTTGGAACAGTGTTTTTGCAGTTTGCATTTTAAAACATTTTCAAACACGCCAGTTCAAGTGCAAACTAAATGCTGTAAAGCAAAAATCATGTGACTAATTGGAGTAACGTGACAATATTAACAACACCAAATTATTTTCTTTTTCATTTTTTAATATATATATATATATATATATATATATATATATGTGTGTGTGTGTGTGTGTGTGTGTGTGTGTGTGTGTGTGTGTGTGTATTTTTTTATTATTATTTTAATTTGCACAACATTTTCAAGTATAAGTCTGACTTTTATTTTATAATTTATTTATTGAATCGTTTTTAATTATTTGAACAATATATGAGTATGAAGCTACATTTTATTTTTATAATAAAATATATATTGTTATTATTAGCAGAGTGTATGATTGCATAATATAAATTCATAATTTAAATTTTGTGCAAAATTTAAAAAAGTATAAAATGTAACTGTTTTATTGCAATGTTGTTTTATTAGTAATTTAATTATTTGCACACAATATACAACTATACAGCTTTTAAATTATTGTGTATAATTTGTTAATCAATTGTTTTTATTATTATTTTTTAATAATTTAATTATTTGCACAATGCACAAATATAAATCTGACTTGTTATAATTAAAAGGCAATTTTAAGGTTACAAATTATTTGTAATTATTAATACAATTATTAATTTGATTTGTTTAATTAAAATACATTTTTTATTCATTAATGTTTTTTTTTGTAGTGTACAAGTATAAATCTGACATGCTATAATTAAAATACATTTTCTAATTTTATTAATCATTCTTAATTGTTTTCACAACAAAGTATAAATCTGAATTAATGTTAAATTGTATAATATTTTTAATTGCTCAAAATATACAACAATATAATAAAATTAACTAACTTTATTTAACTGCACAAAATATGAATGTAAAAGAAAACATTTCAGAATATTTTTAAGTTCATTATTTGCAAACAATATACAAGTATATATATATTTTATTATATTAATCATAAAAACTTACATAAAGGAATGCTAAAACTGTAAAATATTGGATTAAAAAGTAGAAAGTCAGCTTTCAAATGAAAGCAATAACTTAAATGATTTTTTTTTTATTATAAATGTGGACTCTCTTGTAATCAAGCCTCAGTGGTTACTGCAACAATACAGACTTTTCTTATAAAAAAATAAAAAAATAAAATCAAAACTTAAGACCCTGCAACTTCTGAATCACAGGCTGTTTTAGGGCCTTTAAATGCATCTGAAAGCAGAAAGTGGCTTTGCAGAATCAAACGTGAACATCAGCTCCTCTTCTCCAGAGTTTACAGTCCAGCGCACAGAACTGAGACCAACTCTTCCATGTTCATGTCCGTGGGCTTCTTCGTGAACACACTGATTGCTTTAGAGTGATTGTGTTTCCCCTCTGGTTTGATTTGCCGTGCCCCGAGTGCTCATCATGCGTGGCCGCCGTTTCCCCTTCGGCGTTTCAGTCCCTATTTTCGATTTGATTATTTTTCAGCAGTTTTTACTCTGTATAAAGCACTATCTGCCACCATGCTTGGCTAAACTCCCGGGCACTTTCCCACTCCGGTCAACAGCATGCTTCCTCTGGAGAGGCGAAGGAAGAAGCACAAATCAGAATAAGAGGCTTAGAGCTCGTGGGAATTGTGGTTTGGCTCGGTGAGAGTCGTGTTTTCCGCCTCTGGGCTTCGTGCTTCACTCTCGCTGTCGTCGCTCTGAGCTCAACAAGCCACTCGTACTTCCCTGATTTCTGTCAGACTGAAAGCCAGAGAGCGACTGTTGGTGCCTGACTGATACTGATCACACTGTGAAAATACTTTTTTTCTACTGGCCCAGTTGAAATTTTTACTTGCCCTGCCAAAATTTTCACTGTCCCTGCCACAAAAACATAAAATAATTGCTTTTATCATTGTTTTTGTCCCATGTTATCGTATATAATCATACGATTTGTACAACCTCACTCGTACGATTTTGTATGACCACAGTCGTATGAATGTGGGGGAGTCGTGGCCTAGTGGTTAGAGAGTTTGACTCCTAACCCTAGGGTTTTGGATTCAAATCTCGGGCCGGCAATACCATGACTTAGGTGCCCTTGAGCAAGGCATTCAACCCCCAACTGATCTCCAGGTGCTGCAGCATAAATGGCTGCCCACTGCTCCGGTAGTGTGTTCACAGTGTGTGTGTTCATGGTGTGTGTGTGTGTTCACTTCTCTATGTGTGTGCACTTTGGATGGGTTAAATGCAGAGCACGAGTATGGGTCACCATACGTGGTTGAATGTCACGTCAGACTCACACTTTTGTACGACCTCACTCGTATAATTTGTACTACCTTACTCGTATTATTTGTACAACCTCACTCATACAATTTGTACAACCTCACTCGTACGATTTTGTATGACCTCACCCATACAATTTCTACAACCTCACTCATACGATTTGTACAACCTCACTCGTACGATTTGTACGACCTCACTCGTACGATTTGTACAACCTCACTCGTACGATTTGTACAAACTCACTCGTACGATTTGTACGTCCTCACTCGTACGATTTGTACGACCTCACTCGTACTATTTGTACGACCTCACTCGTACGATTTGTACGACCTCACTCGTACGATTTGTACGACCTCACTCGTACAATTTGTACAACCTCACTCGTACGATTTGTACAACCTCACTCGTACGATTTGTACAACCTCACTCGTACGATTTGTACAACCTCACTCGTACGATTTGTACAACCTCACCCATACAATTTCTACAACCTCACTCGTACGATTTGTATGAACTCACTCGTACGATTTGTACAACCTCACTCGTACGATTTGTACAACTTCACTCGTACTATTTGTACGACCTCACTCGTACGATTTGTACGACCTCACTCGTACGATTTGTACAACCTCACTCGTACGATTTGTACAACCTCACTCGTACGATTTGTACAACCTCACTCGTACGATTTGTACGTCCTCACTCGTACGATTTGTACGACCTCACTCGTAATTGTATGAATGAGGTCATACAAATTAATCAGAATTAGCCACCTCGTAAAAATATTGCCGTGAGATCAGGCTGGCCAGACCACAAAACTGTGCCAAAATAACACTTATTGTTTGAATATCCTAATGAATTTGACATAATCTGTAACTTTTTAAAAAATACCTCAAACTGCTGTTTTTAACATTTATTTATTTATTAAATAGCGTTTATCCAAAACCCTTTTTCTCCATTTAAGTAAAAATGCGATTCAGCAGGAGGAAGCTCTGGGCATGTTGCCTTTTGAATGAGCAGTTATTTCCGCTAGAATCTGATTATGAATGACAAAATAACCTTCTATAATTCATACACCACATGGTTGAGTACATAGTGCATGCACAGTGTATAGTGTGTTGTTTGGGACGCAGCTGTCATGACAGAGAGAGGTTGTTTTTTGCTGTAAATTGCATCTTGTAGAGTGTCGGTTGCACCACATTTATTAATCTGAAGTGGAAACACATAAGTCACACCTCTTAATTAAGAGAGTCACACTTTATAGTACAACAGTAACACGCTGGGAGTCATAATGTGTGGGAACACTCAACCAGGGATGTGTTTAATAGTGTTGTTTAAGTCAAGCATCACTTCACAGTTGTCGATCTTTAGGGAAGTGCTATTGAGATTATATTTGAGCTTTTATTCATATTTAAGAGATTTCTTGATTTCTTTACATGCACTCATCTAAAACCCTGAAAAGCTTCACAAAAGCTGTGTGTCTGTGTTGTGTTTGCTGTAGCTGGTCACTTCTGGTTTGGGGTTAATCTGGTTTTCTTCTTAAATGTCAGCCTCTGACCTTTTTGAGCTAATTTTTCCCCCCTGCTTTGATCCTGTCCAGCACACGCTTCAATATCTCTCTCAGGCGGGATTGATATTTCTTGTTTAAACGCAGCACTCGTGCCCTATCTTGCTTTATTTGAAGTTTCTTTCTTTATAATAGTCACCATGAAGCGACCTTCACAACCCATTTTGATTCCCAAAAGTGACACATTTTTTAAAACGGATTTAAATAGATTGGTTGTGGATTTCTGATGCTCTTTCCGAGCTGCCGTTTTCATCCCGTCGACATCGGATGATTATTCATAACAGCATTTAGCAGGAGGGATGCGTTCACTTTTATTGGTGTTGAGGAAGTGCAGACCGCCGCAGGTTCTTTTGATGAGGAGGACGCTGTGTAATAACTGCTTCTCTTTGCACAGTGGCATGCTGGGATAGCACAATAGTTTGTGTGAAAGGACAGCAGCTGTGTTTCTCTGCTGCAGTGGATCTTTATTGTGATGAACGCTGAGGGGACGCTCTGTTATTCACAATCAATATACAATTATCCTGCACTCAAACCCGATGTCTTATTTATGTCTTATGATTTAAAAAATGCAGCGTGGTGAGAGCTGACGGTGGACGTGAAGAAATGAGTGTGTGTGAAGAGAGATATGGACCAATGTTTACGTTACAGCAGGTTTCTCTTTTTTGTATTGGTCAGCTAAATATATAATTTAAGACCGAAATTATTTAATTTTAAAATTCTTCACTATTTTGGCTTGTAAAAAAACTACATTAAATTAAATTTTAATTATTCAGAAAAAGCTGTATATTTATTAATCTATTAACTTTATATCTGTTAAAAATGACATATACTATATATATATATATATATATATATATATATATATATATATATATATATATATATATATATATATATATATATATATATATATATATATATATATAAATTTGTCCTTTTTAATTTGGACTAAGTATTATAATAAGTAATTTATGTGTGTCTATAACTGTTTAAAATATTCCCAAATTTGTCTACTGAATCTGACTGAAATTAATTTTTATATTATTGTCAATATAATAAAAATGATTAATAATTTATATTCGATTCAATGTATTTGTGTATATTTTACAAATTAAAATATTAATAAAATATATGATTATAAAATTTAATATGTCATTTGTAATGTAATTATAAACATACACATATATAATGTAATTTATATAAAATATAAATTATGTATAAATAAAAAGTAAGTTGAAATAAATTAAAATGTTTTTTGTGTTTTTTAAGGTTTTGTTTACATTTTCTTCACACATTATATGTGTGTTTATTTTTCCACAAATAAATCAATAACTATATATTTTAATAAACTATTTAAATGCTTGTTTGGCATAGTTATCAAATCTAAATATATATGAAATGTAAATTATTTATAATAATATATATTATCTTATTTAATATATTTTTCATAAAATAATTCTTACATTTTCGTGGTCATGAACAGAAATATTTATCTACTTAAATTAAAATACTGTTAAAATATATATATATATTTTTTATGATTCTGTAAACAATTCACTTGTGATGAAATTAGTATTAGTTAGAACTGATCCATTCAACTGAATCAAACTCACAAAAAAATTACTTTAGATTTCTGCCATTTTTCTATTATTTTTTTGTGATTTTATATGATTATTTGGTATAGTTTAGCAAACCTAAATACCTATGAAATCTAAATAATAAATTATAATAATACATTATAGTCTAATATAATATATAATAATTGTAAAAAAGGCATTTCATTTAATAAACATAATTTAAACATTATTGTTTATTATAAACCAATACTGTATGTGAGCTGCATCTCTATCATTATCTCAGAAATCCTCTCCAGGAAAAGTGACTGCAGTCAGGTCAAAGGTCAGCAGAATGACCACTGAGTGGCACATATAATGAGGCGAGGGGCGGGACAGGAAGTGTGTGCTCTCTGATGTCTGTAGACCTTGAGGGTAAAACCCGCTCATCCGTCATCGCTCGAGGGGTTATAAATAGAGTCAGTGCTGGTCTGGCATCGATCGATCGGAGGCCGCGGGGACACTGAGGTTTAACGGTGTCTGTGTCTCAACCGTTAAATCACCTGTCTATCAGTTTATCAGGATCCGTCAACAGAGAGGGGCTCTCTCTCAAAGCCATTATATTAGAGGAAAGAGTTTATACTGTATGTTTACACAATCATATCCAGTCATTATCATTTATATCTACTTATATAACAATACTCAGCCAAAAACAGCTATATTTATCTGCATATAGTGAAATACTGTCTTAGGAATGAGAAAAACATTCACAGAGGACTTTTTTTTTTTAAACTGATTATGCGAGTGATTCCTTTTATTTAGTGAATCGATTTGGAACCTCACGAACAGATTCATGAAAGTGAATCAACTTTAAAAAAAAAAAAAGTTTCCATTAAATGTCCATCACCTTTACAGTTATTTGTGATTTCACTGAACAAGTGCTTTTTAAAGAATAATTCAAAGTCAGTTTGCGAATGAATCATTCAGACCGATTCGGGAACCGATTTCAGTAATTCATTTAAAAAATAAAAAAAAATAGCTTTTGAACGTTTTGCTCACTAAATCCTACTGTATCTTCTTCCAGAATCGATGCTGAAGCTCAGACGCGTTCAGTGACCTGTGCTTTTCAGTGTGCTAGCCGTCGATGCAGACACCGTGAAGTAATCCATAGCATCTGGAGCTCTTCTCTTTCTCCTCCGTTGAGCAGTGAATCGATGTCAGTGGCACAAGTTCTTTGGGGAAGGCCTGAGACGCAGTGAGAGGCGAGAGAGACCTGGGCGCTGTAATTCATGGCCCATTGGATTGGGCCGAGCAGCTCCCAGAATGCTTTTGTGCTTGCTGGGCAGAATCCTTCCAGTCAATGTTTGAGCTCTGAACCAAGACTGAACGCTCAATATTGCGGGTGAGATTTATGATTTGCCAGGCATGCGTCAGGTGAAATAACAAGCTTGTTAGAGACCCATAATTCTCCACCGGCTCCACATAAAATCAAACACAACCTGCACTGGATTCCACTAGCTTTACTCACGCTAATGGATTAGTTTGACCAAAAATAATAATAAAAATGGGGAAAAAGCAGATGTTTCGAAGGGCGTTCAATCACAAAAATGTTCCCATTTCGTAGTTCTTAAATCCCATGTGTGTATGACTGATTACAAAGTGTGCAAGTAGGACTGTGAAATCAACCTTTTTATTACTTTTTTAAAAAGTTCCACGAATGTGGTAATAAAAATACTTTTAAAGGTATAGTTCACCCAAAAAAATGTCATTTTCATCCTTTACTCAAGGATCCTCATAGTTTTTCAAATGTGTATGAGGTTTTTTTACCCTGTTGAAAACAAAAGGTTTTGAAGAATGTTGGTAACCAAACAGTTGACGGTAGCCATTGACTTCCATAGTATTTTTTTCATACTGTGTTAGTCAATGGTTAACATCAACTGTTTGACTTCATTTTGGGTGAACCATTCCTTAAATGCATTTTAATTGGGTTTACATTGAAATTTCAATGCACAAATTACATTTTAAAATGCAAACGTTGTGTGAACGTTGCTGTTTTGTCGGGTATATAATGCAAACATTGTGTAAACTGTGGTTTTTCGATTTTATAATGCAAACGCTGCAGTTTTATAATCTAAACATTGTGTAAACGTTGCAGTTTTATAATGTAAATGTTGCGGTTTCACTGTTTTATAATGCAAACATTGTGCAAACGTTGTGCAAACATTGTGGTTTAACTCCCTGGGGTTGGCTGATCGCCGGCACGACCAGCATACTTTTTTTAAGATCAGTGCGAAAGACACTAAAAATACTTTGTCGATTTTGTGTAAAACATTTAGATTTTAATGCAAACGTTGTGTTAACATTGCAGTTTTTTTGTCTTGTTTTTGATGGAAATTTGAGGAATGTTCAAGCACAAATATGTTTCCACACCATAGATATTAAATCTCACTTGTATAAATTCAAACTTGTTGAATGAAGGCACTAATTTTGCCACACAAATTGCATTTAAAAATGCTGTACAAACGTTGCAGGTTGGTTTGTGTTTGGTTCTTGCATGTCACTTGACACTTTCATATGTTCAGATTTGTTGCGCAAAGGCAGTTTTTTGGCAGTAAGCTTTTTAAAATAACTTTAACAAAATGTTCCACAAATGTAGTAGTGTGGCCTGGTTGTGTTTTGGTTTTTTAAAGCAGTGTTGTAGTCGAGACCAGCTCATTCGAGTCCGAGTCCAGATCGAGTCCAGAGAGGGTCGAGTCCGAGTCAAGACCGAGTTCAGAAAGGGTCGAGTCCGAGTCAAGACCGAGTTCAGAAAGGGTCGAGTCTGAGTCAAGACCGAGACCAGAGAGACTGGGTCTGAGACAAGACCTAAAGAAATCTTCAAGAGTATGTCAAATGTTTGGTGGAAACAATAAAGGTTAAAAGGGCCACATAGTATGTGGTGTAAAGGTAATTTTATTAGTATTATGAAGTGTTACTTGTCAATATTAAGTGCTCATTTTCACATAACACCGTTGTACCACTATACACATCCATATAACCTTTCTAGCAGTGTTGAGTACTCGAGACTCGGACTCGGTCTTGGACTCGGTCTCGAGACCGTATTTTAATGGTCTCGGTCTTGTCATGGACTCGTGTGCATTTTGACTCGGTATTGACTCGGACTCGAACATATTAGGAATCGGACTTATGCCCGAGTCCACTCGAGTCCCAATCCAAATATTTCATGATTATTACTGTATGTTAATGTTTATTTAAATTGATGTATGATTGACACATCCAATGAATGGTGATTTTCTTTTGACGTGAGACGTTAGGCCAGCAACACACTGGATGCGTGGCGCAAGCGCCTCAGCTGCGTGGCGTGTCTGTTTTTAATTCGGCTCCCATGTTAACAGGTTAGATCTTGCAGACTGCCTGCGTGAGACGCGCGGAAAACCCGTGCATGCTAGAAATAGAACCGACGCCTATTTTTCACGCGACACGCGTGCATGTTGGAAGCGTTTCCAGGCAAAATATACTAGGAAAATATGTTTATATGTCATTTTGTACACAAATACATATTAATTCATGACATTTTGATATTTGAAAGTCTATAGGTTGACATAAATTCAGATATAAATGTAATTTTAAAAATAAATTAAAAATGATCGATTTTCAAATATTGCACCTGTCAAACATACTCTATTTTGCCGTCAATACTGTTGACGGTGTCTTATCAGTAGGTGTGTAAAAAAATAAAAAAATAAATTTGATATTGTAATAAAAAAAATAAAGAGCCTGGTTTTTTGGCGGCCTCCCTCGTCACCTACAGCCGCAGCAGCGCGCCAAGCGCCGCGTGCAGACACGCTTCTGGTGTGTAAAGACACAGAAAACGCGAAGCAGCCACCATGCTTCTGGCACGCAGTAGAGACGCCACGCAGCCAGTGTGTCACCGGCCTTAAGTTACCCTCCTGCCTCCGTAACTAAAAAAACTTCGACTAGTGTGTATTTTACCCTGCATTAAAACGCACCATCCAGGGAAATTAGCATTAGATTATCCGTTGCTGTTACAGAAAGTGATGAAATGGTAACTGTTGTCAGTCCCCGCTTCCTCTGCACCAGTAGAGAGGTTTTAGTCGGGGTGGATTGATCATGAGACCACATCGTGCTTGGTTGGGTAGCTGGATGGTCTCCTCACTTATTTTTTTGAAAAGTAATTATGCCCATCTCTAATCTTCACAACATCTAAAGTGCACATAATCCAAGACATTGTAAGGATATTAGCAGTCATTAGTTAAGCTTCAAGGTTAAAAGTTATGTAAAAGCTGTTACAGTTGAACATTTACAGGTATAGTGGTACAGTAATGTTACTTGTACTAGAAGTGTTATGTGGAATTACAATATAGAGTCGTACAGTAATATTATGTGTAAAGCATTTTCATTTTGTTTTTGAACACAATGAAACTGTAATATGTAACGATTTTACCAACGTAAACAGTTTGGTTTTGAATTTTTTGGCAGTGAAAATGTTTTGTATTGATGTTTTGAAGTTAAGAGAATCAGGTTGGTATTTTCAAAATGTGTTCATTTAATCTCAGTCTTTGCTTCACACAAAGCTGTCATGTGACTTCAGAAGACATCTTGATTTGGGTGAACATCTGCTCTGTCCTGAAGCATGTAAGTCTGCTGTATTTTACAAGCATATACTAACAAAGCCATAAGCACTTCTGACTGTTGCTCAACTAATTGTTAGCTAATTGTTAGATGTCATATATGATCCCACCATCAATATATATGTATCTATTTTTTCATATTCTGTATTTTTATATATGTTATAGTTTGTCATTTTTTATTCACACTCTTTACAAGGCTTTAGTTTTTAGTGCATAGAAAGTGGCTGGCTCTTCGTCACAGCGGCACAATGACGTTCCCCAGAAATCTATTCATAAAATCAAGTCTGACTGACTGAAAGTTAATTTCTCAGCGTCGTAGCTGCATAATAAGTCGAATAATAAGCTGGAGCCGTCGACAGTGACAGTGTAGCCATTACAGTGATGTATCCATGTTTAATTCACATGTGTCAAGGCTGTTTGCATGCCACAGATGTGATTAAACTCCAGTGAAATGTAGCCATCTGAAATGTCATTTAAACATATGTCTCAGAAACTTGATGTTTCCCAAAATTGCAAAGAAATACGTACAGTACAAACTTTTGTATGAAACTTTAGGGAAACTGTTTAGCAAAGTACCTTTTTAGCCTAGCAAAGTCTTGGCATCATTATAAATTGTTTCAACCAACCAGATTGTGTTACATAAGATTAAAACACTACTAGAAACGTTAAATATATTTTCATGTTTTCGCATGGTATGACTTCATATAAATACAGTTTAAAACTAAGAATACATTTTAAATTAAGGTTATGTGAAATTATGCAAAAATGTATTTTACATTTTATATTGACAAAATATATTTTACATTTTTAAATAATTTTCAATAATTTATTTTGAAGTATAAAAAAGTAAACTTTCACATTAAAAATTATGCAAAAATGTCAATATGTAATAACAAACTGGAATTGAAAATGTCAGATTCAGTGTATTTATTTAAAAATTGCTTAATTAATAAAGGCATAAATTATGATAAATCAGATTCTAACATTTCCTTTAGCGTTAAAACAACGTTAATTTGGACGTTAAAACACTACCGGAAAAGTTAAGCTTAAACGAAATTCAGCGAAAATTTCATTTAAACGTTTGTGTTCCTGCTGTGACCTTATGCTCTTTCTAAATAGCTCCAGTCGTGTCACATTCAGCAGACAACTGTAATCACTGTGCTAATGAAAGCACACACGACGTCCAGCATGCTGAGATTAGGCCACGAGTATCTGCACCTTTTTCATTGACCGCATAATGGAATAATAACTGTGCAGGTGCTAATCTATAGGGAGGGACGAGGGCTATCAGCAGAGGCCCTTCATTGACCGTACGCCGTTAAAACGCCCTGTAATCCCTGCGCTAAATGTCTTGCTATTGTGGCCACATCACTCGAGTCGTTCAGCCGTCATTTCGGAGATTAGATCACTTGTCAAACTCAAGAGAGTGAATTAAACGTTTTCTCGGTGGATTCGAGTCACTTACCTGTGAGAGGCAGCTGCTACGGTGTCTGTAGCAGAATAATCAATGCTTGTTGACATAATGCGAGATAGCGGATGGCTAAAATGGTTGGTTTGCTAGATTTCAAGTGTTTTCTTTGGGAATACTGTCAGTTAACAAACAGAAAAAGTTTACTTTAGAAATACTATTGTTAGCATACAAAAACTTGTTAGCATACAAAAATATAGGCTGATGGCTAGTTTGCTACTTTAAAAGTGTTTCCTTTAGAAATACTTTTGTTAGCATACATAAAAATAGGCTAACAGTTTAAATGGCTAGTTTGCTAGTTTGAAAATTTGTGTTTCCTTTAGAAATACTTTTGTTAGCATGCATAAACATAGGCTAACAGCTTAAATGGCTAGTTTGCTAGTTTGAAAATGTGTGTTTCCTTTAGAAATACTGTCGCTTACTATACAGAAATAGGAGTTAACGGTTAAAAGTGATTTGTTTAGTTGTGTACAAGCATTTTGTTCAGAATGGCTGTCGGTTAGCATACAGAAACATAGGCTAATGTCTAAAGTGGCTAATTTAAACATTGCATATTGGGGTGCAAATATTTTTTGTTCCCTTTAAAAATACTATTATTAGCATATTGTACATAAACAGGCTAACAGCTAAAATGGCTAATTGGCTGGTTAAAATTGTGTTTCCCTTAGAACTACTATTGGTAGCATACATAAGCATAGGCTAATGGATAAAATAGCTTAAAATGATTTAAAAGCGTGTTTCTATTAGAAATACTGTCACTTAGTATGCAGAAAGACGTTTAAAAAAGTGGCTTGTTTGCTTGTTTACAAGCATGTTTTCTTCTGATTTATTGACAGTTAGCATACAGAAACATAAGCCAATTGGTAAAATAGTTACTTTGTTAGTTTATGAGTTACTGGGGTGTAAACACAATATAATCGATGATAATGAAAACACATGTCTGTTTCTTTTAGAAATACTCTGTTAGCATACAAAAACTAACACCATAAGACTGATAACCTCTTAATTACGTAGCTGTGTTTGTGGATATATGCTATTTATAAGGCAAATGAGCAGCTATAGGATTTTGATGTAGAAAAAAACATTTCTGTCTTAAGTGTAGAAACGTTAAGAGGCAGCGTCATAAGCGTAGTATGCTAGTATGGTAATCTGTACTTAACCATATGTATTCAGAGTTTGACAGAGCCTGAGGTCATTTTTGTATTACCGTTTCATTTCATATTTTAGCTTGCGCTCACATACGAGGCTTTCCATTGACCACCTCGTTGCTTTGTGCCTGCTTCTAATATTCCTCCTCTTTAAGCTTTGTCTCTTTGACATATAATAAATTAGCATGTGTCTTAGCTCTGTGCATTTAGGTGACTCGTGCGCACTACGTCGTAGCGACTATTGGCTTCCTGACCTTGGATTATCTTCTGGTTATTAATGGCATGACTCTGTCTCCGTCTCTCATTCCACAATCACACCTCAAGTCTCCTCCACCTGAATACTAGCAAGAAAACCTTATTAACATCATCTCACAGTCAATTAACCCGTCACATGTGACCTAGCCTTCATTACCCACAATGCAGTGCTGTGGTCTAATAATAGACCGCTTACTCCTGAGCAGAAGTTTTAAGACACTTGGCTGAATCCGATTAAATGTTTTTTTGACGCTCCTCATCCACCAACTCCTTCCCTAAATGTGACATCAATCACGCACAACCAATGACGTGAATCCAGTTATTGAGGTAAGTCAGCGTGATCTTACAGGAGCGTCACTGCTGAGAACAAACGTACACTTTCCTCTGTTTGGTTTGTGCTTACGTTGGCTTTTCTCAGTATTTCGCTCTGCTGAATAGGCTTTTATCTTCCTCCGGTGAGCGCAGGCCCCCGATGCCTCTCCATTGTGCCTTTCCTCGCCGATTTATTCCTGGAATTGATTGAAAGTGTACAAAGAAGTAGTGCTCTTGAAAGCAAGTCCTTGTGTCTAAATGCCGTAGGCCACTCCACAATCAGAAAACACTGCAGTTAATTCCATCAATGACAGAGACGGTCTCACGGTGATGATACAGCGGTAAACACACGCCAATCAATGGCCTCAATTCACTTCTGAGTCACATGATATTAGCTGCAAACTCATTCTTTATTTCCTGAGCTAATTTGACTTTTTATTAGTAGCTGGAAAGGGACCTACATACTTTCTGGGACCTACATACTTGTTTTTTTCTCACGTTTTTTTAACAAGTAGATCAGAATGGTTTAAATGCATGTTGGGACAGATTTTGATTTAATTGATGCATGGATGTGAAAGTGTTTTTTTGCATGTTGTTGTGTGGTTGTAAGCATGTTTAGAAAGGCCTTTAGCAGATTAATGAATTGAAACTTTAGCGTGTTTCAATGTTTTTTTCAGCATGCCATCATGCATTTGGATTGATTGATGTGGTCAATTGCAAAGATTACAGTTTTCCACCCATAAAGGAGAACCAGTGGATTCCCTCGCATTAAACACACTTTTTTTTTAATTGCAAGCTTTTTCGTTGTTGTTGTTACATGTATAACCAATGGTAAAAATTCATTAATATTTATACTATATATAAAATACAGATACTAGCATGATGTGTGTGTGCGTTCATTTAACATAAAATAATTTTAATAAAAATAAAAATGTGTCTGTCAGTGATTCTTGCTTCAAAGTTGGCAAGGTCTGCTCTCATTCAACATTAATAATTTATTGCTTTTTCGCACTTAACGCGATCCATCAAGCGTAACATCCACCCCGTCAAATAAATTAGACAGAAAACTTATTAGGCTATATTTATATTTTTCTCTCCAGTTCACACTGTTGACTCTTGAATGCTAATGAGAGCAGAACACGTTTCTCTCCTTCATTTTTTAGTTAATTTAGCTTCAAATGACACATTGCTGTTTTAAACCAGAAATGTATAGTAAAAATCATAGTTTTTAGCCGAAACTACGATGGTTTGATGCAGTGACTGAGGACACGTCGCTGAGGATTCAGGGGTTAAGCTGAACCTCTGGAGAGACTGTGTCCCGGTCCTGACGATGACGAGGCGCTTCTGTAAAGGCCTCGCTCACTGATTCGTGTCGAAACTCTCTGAATTCACATCTGATCAAAGCGGCTCCGGTGCGCCGATGAGACTCTCGCTGACTTTCATCTCCTCATCGGGAACGCTTTTTGTTTTGGCTTGTCATTTCACAATGTTGCTTTCAAAGACAAATCATCATTATTTATCACAGGAACCTCTCTGATTTGTTCTTGACTGGAGAATAATGACAGCGAGGTGGCAATAATTGATTCGGTTTTTAGTTTCGCAGCTTCAATCCGACTCGCATGTCTGCGGACTGTTTGGTTATTCAGACGGAGCAACAATAAAAGAAGATCTCAGAAAAAGTTTGGGTCAACTCTTGAAATATAAAGCACTTCAGCACATATCATATTTTAGGCTACATGTTTAAGTCAACATTAGCCATCAAACTGAATCAAACTTTAGACAAAACTTTACTTAACTTAACTTTAGATCAAACTTTTGCTGTTAAACTTATTAGTAAAGCATGTTAGTTTTAGTTTCACTCCTTTGATCGTCTTTAATTGGGTTAAATAATACATTTTAATTAAAAAAATATATATATTTAAGTTTAAAAAAATATTTTTTTTATTTTTATTTATTGTTGGACATTTAAATTATTTTTTACATTTACTATTTTTATGTTTATTTATTTTTTTTGTTGTTAAATATTTTTGTATAGTCATTCTGTTTTTATATTTATTATTGTTTTTATTTTAAAAGATTTTTACGTAGGCCTATTTGATATTTAATTTTACAAATTAAAAAATTAATTGTATAAATTTTTATATAAACAA